>NC_092796.1:26582860-26837275 GCF_918797505.1 Bemisia tabaci
GCATGCTGTATGTTTACATTTTCCTTTTAAATTTTTTATCCACCAAGTACTCCAATTTTAGACAAATAAACGGCGAAGGCGGCGCGTGAGAAAAAGTTAATTAACGGCTATTTTCGACTAATTATCTGTTTGAGTTCACAGCATACGTTTTCATTTGATTTCAACTCATAATTTCATCTCTAAACCGGAGAGAATTTCCGCCACCAGCACCTTGACGTGAGTTCCCAGCACTACCCTCTACCCCTCAGGAAACTAGTAAGAAAAATAGAATTAACGTTCTCTCGACATCTCTCACAATTCATCGCGAGGCATGATCAGTAATTGTACAAACATACTTACTTATAATTTTTTCTCTCATTTTTTAAAGTTACATTGCTGCCTTACGATTTTCCCCTTTTTTCTCAACGATGACCGCGTTTAGCGTTGCTGGTGTCGTCTTTCATTAAATTTTTAAAGGTGAATGCTAAGAGCTTTTAACTATGTACTGCCGTGCTAAGGAAGAACGCTGTATGAACCTCCAGGCGTTGCCGAATTTCCTTCGCTAAAACACGAATTTCCTGGTGAACTACTGAATATTTTCCTTCCAATTTTTCCAATAATTTTGCTCGCAATTCCACCGAAAAATCCTGAAAATTTCAAGGGATAATCAATACTTTCCTCAAAATGAGCACTTTATTGACAGAAATTTGGCAACTCTCGAATGTCTCTTAGGCACGGCGTTTTTCCTTAGTAAGGCAGTGTAACTTAACGCAGCGTGCGCTTTGCTCTTCGATTTGTAAACGAATTGAGTTCATATTTGTTGTAACTTGGTGTGCTGGGCCCTCCAATTCAAGTGGTCTCGCTGCACTCCATGACCGGACCGAGGAGGGAAGTCACGGTGCGAAATCAACCCGTGTATAGTCTTTGATCGGTTAAATCCATTAAATCGATGAGTAATCATAAAATCCCTTCAAATGCCGAATTCCAGATCCAGAAATGATGCAAACATCGCGCACGTTGGCACCGACTTTTAAAAATCTCGGAGTCAAAATCTGGTGTGCGTCCCAGCGTCTCACCCTGGGGCCCGTCTTGCCCTCACGAACCCCAAGAATTTTACTCGTTATTCGTATCATAATGAACATGGAACTTCTCTTCGAGATTTCTAACAGTGCATATCTATACATATGTATCCTAGTTTCGCCTAATTTGATTTTATCATTGACGCATGTGGAGCAACCAATGCAAATGCTACCAACCATCGACTGCTATGAAACTGACTTTTAGGGCATACTATAGTTAGATGAGCTTGAGACTAATTGTAAGGTGATGGAAATAATAGAATGTAGCAACGTGATAGATGACATCACAGCGTGTTTCTTGTTTGATCATGTATGCCTGGAGACTTTCGAACACGGTTTTGGTTATTCTCTAAGCGCCAGCTGTTGATACAGATTTAATGACCAGCGCAACTGGTCCAATATTGGCTGGCCTTTCTGGTGAAACAATCATTTTCTCATCATTATTTACTTCCTTTATCATAACCAAACTAAAGCAACACCATAAATTATCTTCAAGACCTACTGTAAATAACACAAAGATTCTGGTGCAAATTCAATTAGTGAATCATGATGGAGAATTTGCAAACTACCGGTTCTATTAGGTACCTCCGTTTAAAATATATCCAATACTTAAAAGTTGACAGGTATTTTTGCCGGAAGACAAGGTTTTTCGTTCCGAAATTTCCTCTCTACGTTGAAATGTCGTTTGAACTTGAAATCTAATTTGTAAGTCCTAAACTACCGCCTCCCTTTAAAAAAAATTGAAAATTTTCTATATCTGTTTTAATAAGAGGTGGTAGAACCGGACCTTCACATGAAAAAAATAGCCATATTGTTACGAGAATTAGACGCTCGCTCCACAGTGGAATTAATCTTTCGGTTTCATTTACTTCAATATTGTCCAATTATCAAGTATATTTCCTCGCTTCAAGCCCTTAAACGTACCGCACTGAAAAAAAGGTTACAGGCTATTTACACATACCGTCCGTTCCAGGCTCAGATGCCGAAAGTTCCTGGTGCTGGAGCTTCGACCGCTCCGGGTGGCTACATCCGGATTTTTTTACCTCTCAGCCTGGAATACGGACGGTACGTCTACTCGTATGATAGCCCGTAAGTACGGCCTGCAAAACCGGAGTTTTTTTCAGCGCGGTTTCATTTGAAATATTTTTTTAAATGCTCTTCAACCCGTGACAAAGGTACACGCACAAACACTCAATAAAGCGGGCATCAAAGCTTTTTTTAACACAAATGGCACCAAGACGTTCCGGCCGGAAACACCACAGCCTTCCTTCAGTTGGATACACATTATTAAAAACTAGGGGCCTACGCTCCTGGCCGCTACGCGGCCCAACCCCCTGGGGGTCCTCCGCAACATCAATGGGCCGCTTCGCGGACCCTATTTTTACCCTCCTATCAATGTTGGTTTTATTTTTCCCCTAAAAAATTACGATATGACGTATACTTTACTTTTAGAAAAAAATTAAAAATTAAGTACTCGGTTGTGCCTTTCCAAAACAAAATGAGTGTTTAATATCCTGCTGTCGTTCTTCTGTTTTTAAATCATGAAGTTTTTGAATTTTCGATGTTCCATCCAACTGAAGAAGGCTGTGGTGTTTGCGGCCGAAACGTCCCGGTGTCATCTGCGTTAAAAAGTCTCGTCACCCGCTGTTCTAATCGTTTCAATTTCATTCGAAATCCACCGATTTCCCGACACTTGCAAACTCTCCATCGTGCGTTACACCGCAATCACACGCTGAATGTGGGAGCTGAATGTGGCTTGAATGTGGAAGTCATCGGCCCGGTGCCTGAATTTTGCGCAATTCAACAACGATTCTCAGCAACCATCGGACCAATTTTGAATCTTTCTGAACTATTCGAGTAGATTTGACACACATCTGGATGAAAATAACTCGAATTTGCTAAATTTCAGCCGTTGGGCGATGACTGTTGACTTCCACATTCAGGTGCTAAATTCAGCGTCTGATTGCGGCAAATATAGTGGTATCCATCCCGTTGGGTTTGTTTCACTCACAGTGGGCTGCACAGAGGCACTCACGGGCGCGGTCAACGCACTTTTCGCGATTCGGATGAGCACCAAGCACACCGGACAGGAGTTGCACACCGTTCACACTACTGATCTGGAGCGGAAATTACAAAAAACCCAGCGCGGGATGAGTGCACACCCGCACACTGCCATGTTAACACCAGATGCGCCTCGCCGCTCGACTCAGACTGACGGCCCGGCCGCACCGGTGTGTGTTGTGTTTTCCCTCCTTTTCCACCGCGGGCCCAGCTCAACTTTTCTGGTATTACACATTCGTTTCAGCCGCCCCCCCCCCCGCCCCGCCGCGCCGCTGCTCCCTGCTTGTTCAACTGGCATAGTGTACCGGAAAGGAGCAAGGCTGGCCGAGGTAAAAAAGAAAAGGTAACAAAAAAAAGTGAAGAAGAGCATGAACAGGTGTTTGATCCTCCTGTGACAATGCAACGGATACCTTGTTGCCACTCCGTCCTCTCTCTGGCGGTTAATGGGTTATCGCTGCAACGGTTGACTTTTAAGGCCGGGTTTTTTCACCTATTGATATGGTATACATTACATAAGAGTTGCTCTCACAGCGCTCTGCGACGCCTAACCGCTTTAAAACTCGGTCCCCTCCCAAAACTCCTAGATAAGGTATAAGATACCTTGTTGCCACTCCGTCCTCTCCGTCCTCTCTCTGGCGGTTAATGGGTTATCGCTTAATGGTTGACTTTTAAGGCTGGGTTTTTTCACCTATTGATATACTATACATTACATAAGAGTTGCTCTCACAGCGCTCTCTGGCGCTCTGCGGCGCCTAACCGCCACAAAACTCGGTCCTCCCACAATTCCTGGATAAGGTATCTCGTTAAAATTTGATGAGTTTTTTGCGTATTTGTTTAATTTCAACGGGAGATAAAACTTTAAAGTTTCAAAATGCCCCGGTGTGGTATCTACTTGAAAGACCGGAAAGATCAAATCGCCGCGCCGCTTGGCTGACATAAGGGCGTATACACATCGAGATGAGCCCGGGAACTCATTGAATTGTATGGAGGACAGGGTTCATTGCAGAGTGTAGTTACGCACTTATGTCAGGTAGGCGACAAAATATATGCTCTATGGTAAGGTTTGTGCCCTTCTGGTTGTGAGCCGATGAAGGTTGCTTTAAACGAAGTTTTTTTCCCCTTGCAGTAAGGAAAAGTAACCCACGTTTTGTGTTTACCTGGGAAGTAGCACAGAAAGTAACATACATTGGCGACTATTATTTTTTAGTTATTTTTCCTTCGGGTCATTTTTACCAAATGTTTGGGTCGAATATCTGCAACCCTGTTGAAAATCAGATATGAGCCTCCGGAATTGACCCTGAATCGCATTAGTGATATAGTCCAATGCGCTATAGCACTGGCAAAAGTACAAGAGTGCATTTATCTATTGAGGATTGCAAGCAGGCACCTATATCCTATATCCGACTTAGTGCATGATATGCGGGGTATCCTCGCTACTTGAAGGCGCACTACATGATGCGGCATTATGCTTCGTACCTAATAAGATACAAGATTGCAAATCGGCAACTATTTTTGCTGCTTTGCATCGTGTCAATGCGCGCGTCGTGCCGATAATTTAATTTTGCAGGCAACTAGTTTGACGTACAAAGTGGTATTGCGGGGTATCTTCGCAAATTTTAGATTCACTGTTATACGCCTCCCCATTGTGTCATGTATACCTTCGCATTAAACTAGGCTATAGAGAGAGATGTAAATTTGTGTATCTTCTCGCTCAACCTGAAATGTCTTTTTACAAACTACGCATAATTATTTCTGAAATATTCCCTTCCCCCTTTTCTTTACTTTAATTTTTGACATGAACGACTATTTGCATGAGAAACTAAAATTTACATGTTACTGTAAACGTCAAGAAGTGCAGAAAATTCCTTAAGACACAAGATTCCATTATATCAGCAGGGCACTTTTTTCATCCTCATATGCTACAGAGTAATCTAAGATTTTGGTCAATTTAACAATAATTCGGTCGATCAACCAAGAACTTTTGGTTGAAAAAAAATTATCTCAAAGAAACTATAAACACGGAAATTTTTAAATGTGATATGCATCGAAACGCGAATCTTTGGTACATGTGTGAGGTGTGACTGATCTATCTCATCACCCCGAAGGAGGAAGACCAGGCAATGTTGCCTCAACTTCGGCTGATCCCTTTGCCTCCTTCGGGAAGGTCACCAAGGTGGGCGTCGGGGAGGAAGGGCGCTCGGGGTGAGGGCGTCGTTGATAGGAAGCACAGTTGGACTCATGCTCGTAATTGATCTGATGCGTAGCAGCTCTTTCAACGCTGGCATCCAGCGGTGTCGGCCACAGCGCCGACCTAATTCAATCCTAATTATGTTCTCAATACTAACATCCACATAAACCCACTGATCCTGTGCCAGCAGAAATGCACCCTGAGAGGAAATGCAGTAGTTTTGCTTCTTTTGTAAACTCTAGGGCCAAAGCCCCGAAGCCGCCACGCAGCTTAATTGTCAAAGGTTACTTCGCGCCCCCTAAGATCCGCTTTGCAAGCCTTCGTAACTTAATCTAAATGTACATATCGTCACCTTCTGGCCAAAGTATCACAGGCACCATGTGTCGTTACAAACATTCGCCACTATTTTACTTATTTTAAAGAGAAAGAAGAATTGTTGATTGCTTCTGTTTGAAAATTTCACCGAATATTATTGGCAGCACAAAGAAAATTCAGCGAAATTTTCGGACAGCTTCGTTGAACGATTTCTCTGTATAAATTAAAGATAGCGGCGGAAATTTTTAAACGTCGCATGGCGCTTGTGATATACTTTGGCCGGAAGTTGACGATATAACGGGCTTATCATGGGACCATTAGTTGTCGATACCCGCATAAATCATTTAAATCGGCCCTCTGGATCTTCAGAACGAGCTGTGACAAAAAATGAACATTTGCATCGTTTAAATGAGAAAATTCAAAACTCCATCTCGTTATATAAAAATTGTGGTCTTATTCCCAACATCTGAATTGAGCGGTCTCATCTGAAGACCACCACCTGTCAAAAGCCGCGAAATGATGCAAATTAGTCCAGGTAGAACAAACTGTGACAGCAAATGAAAATTTACTTAGGAGGCAGAGAGCTTGAAGGTAAAATAATAATGGGCCCTTGTTCTTATAAGGTTTGAATCACTCAAGTGACCGATTGTAATTACATGGTAAAATAATTAATATGGTATTGTATTGGTGTGTTGTGTGTGTTACTGATGGAAGGGGCTACTCTTTTTGAAATTTATTGTGATAAATTAGAAATAAGTAGCAATTTTTTGCATTGCGAAGTGCCAGTCCACAGATGGCAATTCCTAGTTTATTCAAATTTTTTAAAATCGCCATTTATTGACCAAATTAGGTAGTAAAAATATTGCAATTCCATGTCATAAAGTGCAACATTCTTTCAATATTTCGTGTTACTGCGCTACTTGGTTAAATCATGACGTCATGCGTTAGATTCCTCTTCAAATTTTAATGCAGAAAACGATGAAAGCAACAAAAAATTCCGAAATCCAGTCTCAAGCAAGATTTTAACGTGTTTAATAAGACAAACGGAACCAAAACAACATGGAAATAGGGCAAGGGAAAGGACGCACGTTGACGACGGCGCAGAGATACATCTATTCGTGCTTGATGGATGTCCGTGCTGCATCTCCCAGATTGAAGGCGCGATGCCGCGAGGCGTCAACTCGCAATGCTCCGCTCCATGCTGCCAATGAAGTCTCACTCATGATTCGAGAGATTAGTGGAAAAACGAGGCCTGATTACGTCCCTCCTGCCTTTGGTCATACTGTCACTAATTTTTTTCTTTTTTTTTCGATTTGATGTCCGATTCTTTTTTAGGTTGTATTTGTAGACCCATAACTAAAACTCGTATGCGGAGTCTAAACTATACAAATTTCGTCTTTTGTATTCTGGTTATTTGATTCATGCCAGTTACATAAAGTCCTATACCTACCCTAAGAGTTAATTTCTGAACTTCCCGTTTTGTGAATCATTTGCTGAATAAAATTTTAAAGTGAAAAATATGTAATGGAGTGCTTTAGTTTGTACCTTGTCCACTACTGCATGTGGAATTTAGGACCATAGCAGACCGTCCTAGACCTTCATGTTTGTGGATGCCGTGTTCGTTGGAACTCAAAAAAGGGTCTATCTGGGGATTTGCCTTTGGTTAGAGACGTCATCAGAATCTTGGGTGAAGTGGGGACCAGGTCTGGCAGCTCCCAAAAAACTGCTCTAGCTTCACTTATTTCACTTAGATCATTTGCCTGTGGCCCGATTCTGCAGCATGATTCCCTATCCTGCAATCGCGCTGTCCCATGGCCTTCCTTGTTGCTCGTTGGTCCAGCAGGCCCGAAGGTCGTGCAGATCCGAGGATGAGGTACCCCGGCTTTTTCCGAAGTGTTCGCTAACCGTGCGGGGTCGGGTCGGACGAGCGTATTTTGACTATTCTAATTCAGCAACAATAGAGGAAGCCCGCTCGACGTAACGCTTGGGCAGCCGGGAATAATAGAGCAGCGCCGAGTATGCGCCTCGGCCCGGGTCGCCGTTTCAAATGACGTGAAAAGGGACGCGCAACGAGATCATCCGTCGACCTTGATTTTTGGCGCTCATATGCTCGAACTCCAATCCGGGATGAGGTCAGGCGGAACAGGAACAAGAAACACAGGAACAGGAAAAAGCCGAAAGCTTGGATAACATGGTGACACGTAACAGAGCACCTCCAAGGATTACATATCGTCACCTACCGGTCGAAGTATCACAAGCTCCATGCGAAGTTTTCAAATTTTCGCCGTCATTTTTATTTTTTTACAGGGATATTGTTCAACAAAACTGTCCGAAAATTTCACTGGATTTTATCGGCAGTACAAGGGAAATTTAGTGAAATTGTCGGACAGCTTCCTTGAAAAATTTTACTGTAAAAAAAATAAATTGGCGGCGGAAATTTTTAAACGTAGCATGCCGCTTGTGATACTTTGGAAGGTAACGATGTGGGAAAATATAACGATGCACTGGCAAAAAAAAACAAGCTGCTGGTTCCAACACTACTGTGTTGGAGAGCTCGCCTTTGGGAAACTATTAACAACTATTAATGATTTTTTCTCAAATTGTATATGTATTAAATGAATCTTTACCCAATTATCAGAGGTTACATGCCGATGTAAAATGTTATGACGTAATTTCATATGACAAATTTTTCACATTACAATAAATAAAGAGAAATAAAGAGAGAGAAATGGAATTATCTTTTATGAATGTGATTTTGCGGCAAATGTTGCAATGGCTATTTTTGCCATCGCATTTTAGTGTATTTTCCGAAGAAAATACACTATTTTTGTTTTTGGCTTTCATCGTTGATAAGCTTTTTCTTAACTTGTCAACAATGTAATGAAACCATATGATTTAATTTTAATTTTTTTTTTTAAATCAAGTCGCCAACTTGAATTAAGGTTATACTTTGTTAAGCTGGCAGTCTGAAATTCTGAATTTTTATCGGCACAGAGTTCAAAGAAACTATAATTTAGCACAGTTTGGAGGAACGTTTCTGCCATAATTCTTACACAATACTTATGGTATACACTAAGAGCTGAAAAGGAATTCACTTGAATTTTAGCGTGGAGCTCGAGAGACCACTTCAAGCCTTTGTATGCGAGTGGCTCAATGGAGCACATCACGCCTTTGTAGGTATGGGGTGGCTCAATGGAGCACCTCGCGCACTATAAATAGCACGGAGCTCGAAAGAGCACTTCATGCATCTGTATTTTAAGGTTAAAACGAACTCTAAAGAAACTCAATGCGAGGCTCAAACGAATTCTCAAGCATTCTAAATGCGAGGCTCAAACGAATTCCCAAGCATTCTTGATGCGAGGGGCTCAAACGAATCCTAAAGCATTCTTAATATGAGGTTTAAACAAACTCTGAAAGGATCCCAATGCGAGTCTCAACCGAGCTCTCAAGCATGCAATTATTTTGAGGTTAATTAACCTTCTATGGTACCAATAACGGCAATCTTAAGGATTATCCATTAATTATGCGCAAATCTCAATCTTAGTCTTAGTAACTTAAAATTAATTGAACAAATTATTAAATCACGTCGAGGTCACCATGTTTTTTATTTTAAGAAATAATAACAATTGCAAGTACAACTGCACACAAAAACTGCATTGAAAAAATAAGAGGATGATAACATACAATTAGGTTATTTGATATAAAACCATAGCAACATGCTATGATATGCTCGGCCACTGGAAAGTGCTGCTCTCTAGTGTAGCAAACGAGGAACAATTAATCCTCAGTTGAATGAGGGAACGGAAATGTTCGACGGAGGAAAAGTATACACATCGAGATGAGCCCGGGAACTCATTGAATTGTATGGAGGACAGGGTTCATTGCAGAGTGTAGTTACGCACTTATGTCAGGTAGGCGACAAAATATATGCTCTATGGTAAGGTTTGTGCCCTTCTGGTTGTGAGCCGATGAAGGTTGCTTTAAACGAAGTTTTTTTCCCCTTGCAGTAAGGAAAAGTAACCCACGTTTTGTGTTTACCTGGGAAGTAGCACAGAAAGTAACATACATTGGCGACTATTATTTTTTAGTTATTTTTCCTTCGGGTCATTTTTACCAAATGTTTGGGTCGAATATCTGCAACCCTGTTGAAAATCAGATATGAGCCTCCGGAATTGACCCTGAATCGCATTAGTGATATAGTCCAATGCGCTATAGCACTGGCAAAAGTACAAGAGTGCATTTATCTATTGAGGATTGCAAGCAGGCACCTATATCCTATATCCGACTTAGTGCATGATATGCGGGGTATCCTCGCTACTTGAAGGCGCACTACATGATGCGGCATTATGCTTCGTACCTAATAAGATACAAGATTGCAAATCGGCAACTATTTTTGCTGCTTTGCATCGTGTCAATGCGCGCGTCGTGCCGATAATTTAATTTTGCAGGCAACTAGTTTGACGTACAAAGTGGTATTGCGGGGTATCTTCGCAAATTTTAGATTCACTGTTATACGCCTCCCCATTGTGTCATGTATACCTTCGCATTAAACTAGGCTATAGAGAGAGATGTAAATTTGTGTATCTTCTCGCTCAACCTGAAATGTCTTTTTACAAACTACGCATAATTATTTCTGAAATATTCCCTTCCCCCTTTTCTTTACTTTAATTTTTGACATGAACGACTATTTGCATGAGAAACTAAAATTTACATGTTACTGTAAACGTCAAGAAGTGCAGAAAATTCCTTAAGACACAAGATTCCATTATATCAGCAGGGCACTTTTTTCATCCTCATATGCTACAGAGTAATCTAAGATTTTGGTCAATTTAACAATAATTCGGTCGATCAACCAAGAACTTTTGGTTGAAAAAAAATTATCTCAAAGAAACTATAAACACGGAAATTTTTAAATGTGATATGCATCGAAACGCGAATCTTTGGTACATGTGTGAGGTGTGACTGATCTATCTCATCACCCCGAAGGAGGAAGACCAGGCAATGTTGCCTCAACTTCGGCTGATCCCTTTGCCTCCTTCGGGAAGGTCACCAAGGTGGGCGTCGGGGAGGAAGGGCGCTCGGGGTGAGGGCGTCGTTGATAGGAAGCACAGTTGGACTCATGCTCGTAATTGATCTGATGCGTAGCAGCTCTTTCAACGCTGGCATCCAGCGGTGTCGGCCACAGCGCCGACCTAATTCAATCCTAATTATGTTCTCAATACTAACATCCACATAAACCCACTGATCCTGTGCCAGCAGAAATGCACCCTGAGAGGAAATGCAGTAGTTTTGCTTCTTTTGTAAACTCTAGGGCCAAAGCCCCGAAGCCGCCACGCAGCTTAATTGTCAAAGGTTACTTCGCGCCCCCTAAGATCCGCTTTGCAAGCCTTCGTAACTTAATCTAAATGTACATATCGTCACCTTCTGGCCAAAGTATCACAGGCACCATGTGTCGTTACAAACATTCGCCACTATTTTACTTATTTTAAAGAGAAAGAAGAATTGTTGATTGCTTCTGTTTGAAAATTTCACCGAATATTATTGGCAGCACAAAGAAAATTCAGCGAAATTTTCGGACAGCTTCGTTGAACGATTTCTCTGTATAAATTAAAGATAGCGGCGGAAATTTTTAAACGTCGCATGGCGCTTGTGATATACTTTGGCCGGAAGTTGACGATATAACGGGCTTATCATGGGACCATTAGTTGTCGATACCCGCATAAATCATTTAAATCGGCCCTCTGGATCTTCAGAACGAGCTGTGACAAAAAATGAACATTTGCATCGTTTAAATGAGAAAATTCAAAACTCCATCTCGTTATATAAAAATTGTGGTCTTATTCCCAACATCTGAATTGAGCGGTCTCATCTGAAGACCACCACCTGTCAAAAGCCGCGAAATGATGCAAATTAGTCCAGGTAGAACAAACTGTGACAGCAAATGAAAATTTACTTAGGAGGCAGAGAGCTTGAAGGTAAAATAATAATGGGCCCTTGTTCTTATAAGGTTTGAATCACTCAAGTGACCGATTGTAATTACATGGTAAAATAATTAATATGGTATTGTATTGGTGTGTTGTGTGTGTTACTGATGGAAGGGGCTACTCTTTTTGAAATTTATTGTGATAAATTAGAAATAAGTAGCAATTTTTTGCATTGCGAAGTGCCAGTCCACAGATGGCAATTCCTAGTTTATTCAAATTTTTTAAAATCGCCATTTATTGACCAAATTAGGTAGTAAAAATATTGCAATTCCATGTCATAAAGTGCAACATTCTTTCAATATTTCGTGTTACTGCGCTACTTGGTTAAATCATGACGTCATGCGTTAGATTCCTCTTCAAATTTTAATGCAGAAAACGATGAAAGCAACAAAAAATTCCGAAATCCAGTCTCAAGCAAGATTTTAACGTGTTTAATAAGACAAACGGAACCAAAACAACATGGAAATAGGGCAAGGGAAAGGACGCACGTTGACGACGGCGCAGAGATACATCTATTCGTGCTTGATGGATGTCCGTGCTGCATCTCCCAGATTGAAGGCGCGATGCCGCGAGGCGTCAACTCGCAATGCTCCGCTCCATGCTGCCAATGAAGTCTCACTCATGATTCGAGAGATTAGTGGAAAAACGAGGCCTGATTACGTCCCTCCTGCCTTTGGTCATACTGTCACTAATTTTTTTCTTTTTTTTTCGATTTGATGTCCGATTCTTTTTTAGGTTGTATTTGTAGACCCATAACTAAAACTCGTATGCGGAGTCTAAACTATACAAATTTCGTCTTTTGTATTCTGGTTATTTGATTCATGCCAGTTACATAAAGTCCTATACCTACCCTAAGAGTTAATTTCTGAACTTCCCGTTTTGTGAATCATTTGCTGAATAAAATTTTAAAGTGAAAAATATGTAATGGAGTGCTTTAGTTTGTACCTTGTCCACTACTGCATGTGGAATTTAGGACCATAGCAGACCGTCCTAGACCTTCATGTTTGTGGATGCCGTGTTCGTTGGAACTCAAAAAAGGGTCTATCTGGGGATTTGCCTTTGGTTAGAGACGTCATCAGAATCTTGGGTGAAGTGGGGACCAGGTCTGGCAGCTCCCAAAAAACTGCTCTAGCTTCACTTATTTCACTTAGATCATTTGCCTGTGGCCCGATTCTGCAGCATGATTCCCTATCCTGCAATCGCGCTGTCCCATGGCCTTCCTTGTTGCTCGTTGGTCCAGCAGGCCCGAAGGTCGTGCAGATCCGAGGATGAGGTACCCCGGCTTTTTCCGAAGTGTTCGCTAACCGTGCGGGGTCGGGTCGGACGAGCGTATTTTGACTATTCTAATTCAGCAACAATAGAGGAAGCCCGCTCGACGTAACGCTTGGGCAGCCGGGAATAATAGAGCAGCGCCGAGTATGCGCCTCGGCCCGGGTCGCCGTTTCAAATGACGTGAAAAGGGACGCGCAACGAGATCATCCGTCGACCTTGATTTTTGGCGCTCATATGCTCGAACTCCAATCCGGGATGAGGTCAGGCGGAACAGGAACAAGAAACACAGGAACAGGAAAAAGCCGAAAGCTTGGATAACATGGTGACACGTAACAGAGCACCTCCAAGGATTACATATCGTCACCTACCGGTCGAAGTATCACAAGCTCCATGCGAAGTTTTCAAATTTTCGCCGTCATTTTTATTTTTTTACAGGGATATTGTTCAACAAAACTGTCCGAAAATTTCACTGGATTTTATCGGCAGTACAAGGGAAATTTAGTGAAATTGTCGGACAGCTTCCTTGAAAAATTTTACTGTAAAAAAAATAAATTGGCGGCGGAAATTTTTAAACGTAGCATGCCGCTTGTGATACTTTGGAAGGTAACGATGTGGGAAAATATAACGATGCACTGGCAAAAAAAAACAAGCTGCTGGTTCCAACACTACTGTGTTGGAGAGCTCGCCTTTGGGAAACTATTAACAACTATTAATGATTTTTTCTCAAATTGTATATGTATTAAATGAATCTTTACCCAATTATCAGAGGTTACATGCCGATGTAAAATGTTATGACGTAATTTCATATGACAAATTTTTCACATTACAATAAATAAAGAGAAATAAAGAGAGAGAAATGGAATTATCTTTTATGAATGTGATTTTGCGGCAAATGTTGCAATGGCTATTTTTGCCATCGCATTTTAGTGTATTTTCCGAAGAAAATACACTATTTTTGTTTTTGGCTTTCATCGTTGATAAGCTTTTTCTTAACTTGTCAACAATGTAATGAAACCATATGATTTAATTTTAATTTTTTTTTTTAAATCAAGTCGCCAACTTGAATTAAGGTTATACTTTGTTAAGCTGGCAGTCTGAAATTCTGAATTTTTATCGGCACAGAGTTCAAAGAAACTATAATTTAGCACAGTTTGGAGGAACGTTTCTGCCATAATTCTTACACAATACTTATGGTATACACTAAGAGCTGAAAAGGAATTCACTTGAATTTTAGCGTGGAGCTCGAGAGACCACTTCAAGCCTTTGTATGCGAGTGGCTCAATGGAGCACATCACGCCTTTGTAGGTATGGGGTGGCTCAATGGAGCACCTCGCGCACTATAAATAGCACGGAGCTCGAAAGAGCACTTCATGCATCTGTATTTTAAGGTTAAAACGAACTCTAAAGAAACTCAATGCGAGGCTCAAACGAATTCTCAAGCATTCTAAATGCGAGGCTCAAACGAATTCCCAAGCATTCTTGATGCGAGGGGCTCAAACGAATCCTAAAGCATTCTTAATATGAGGTTTAAACAAACTCTGAAAGGATCCCAATGCGAGTCTCAACCGAGCTCTCAAGCATGCAATTATTTTGAGGTTAATTAACCTTCTATGGTACCAATAACGGCAATCTTAAGGATTATCCATTAATTATGCGCAAATCTCAATCTTAGTCTTAGTAACTTAAAATTAATTGAACAAATTATTAAATCACGTCGAGGTCACCATGTTTTTTATTTTAAGAAATAATAACAATTGCAAGTACAACTGCACACAAAAACTGCATTGAAAAAATAAGAGGATGATAACATACAATTAGGTTATTTGATATAAAACCATAGCAACATGCTATGATATGCTCGGCCACTGGAAAGTGCTGCTCTCTAGTGTAGCAAACGAGGAACAATTAATCCTCAGTTGAATGAGGGAACGGAAATGTTCGACGGAGGAAAACTGTAACCCGCGAAAATTCAACTTTTAGACCTTGAAATCAATGGGATTTTGGCCGTTCCTCCGACGGCAACGAGAACCATCCATTCGTCGCCACGGACACTACCAATGCTAAAAGAAATTGATCGCAAAGAGCTCTCCCGAGTGGGCGAGCTCAAAAGACATTGGATCTAGAGTCCAAACCTTAAAAACATGGACAAGAAAAAGCACCCATGATTTAATCAGAATCTAGCTTAAATCTAGGTTAAACCAAGCCTCTTAATTTAAGCGGATTTCGTTTTGATTCAAGCAAAAATCCGAATGAATCAAGAGTATTTTTCTTGTCAATGTTTTCATGAGTCTGGACTTCAGATCCAATATGTTTTTTTTTCCAGTGTGGGAAAATACAACGATAAATATGCTCAATTAAAATTAGGCTTGAGTGATTCCTAAACTTGCAACTAATCGCAGCAATGGTCTTGTGTTAACTTACACTCTGCACGGTGTAAGTCCCTTCGGAACTCGGTAGGGGTGAGGATTCCATCAGAGCTTTTGCAATACTCGCCTTTTGTGATGACAGTGCTCATCACAGTTAATGGCTGGGTGGAGTATTCGTGGGTACACCTACCCAATCAGTTTTACATCATCCGATTTCAAAGTCGTTCGCGGAGACGAAATGACGAGTGAGTATACTGATTCAACCCAGAATATACCAAAACGAGGCCGAGCAAAATACAGAGCTTTAAAGTAATTTGACATTATGTATTTGAATTTTTTTCCGTGCAAAATCGAGAGTAGCGGGACTGACTGAATTAAATGGGTGTTCCGATCCGTGTGCAAACAAGAATGAAATTCAAAAAGCACTAAAAAAATAAGAAAATTATACTTACCATAGCGTTTCTTAGATAGAAGTTTTTTCTCCCACCGAACGAAAGTCTCTGTTGGCTTTTTTCTAGCTTTACTCATTTCCGTCACTTTAAGATCGCATTTATTTAGCGGCCTTAATACACATTTTTCGTATTTATCAAGCCACAGATCGGAAGCTATTTCTCCTTCACCATTATTTAAAAACTTTATGAGAATATTAGGTCAATAATGAGGAAAATAGGTACCTATGCTACAATTGCTACACGATCAGGATACACCTATGTGCGTAGCATAGTTACATTAACGGGTGACTCGGTAACCTAGACGTGTAACATTGCCGAACAGATCATCTGAAAAATGATAACCGCGGGAGGAGTGATGCCGTGCGCTTTTTTTTGCGTGATAACCTTAGATCTTTCGAAATTATCTGCCTAGCGACAAATTGCACCCTACCGAATAACTCTACTTTCAGTGTACATCCTGCATACAAAGTCATTCGGGTCATAGCAAGAGAGCAAGGCAGGACCTACGCGACAGACAGGAACGTGGACGAGTAACGTTACCCGAGATCACCATTTCCGATTTGCCCGTAGAGGCGCTAGATAATAGTTTTGCATATGGGAGGAGCCGGAAAACTGTCTCGGAATCGGCGTTATGCGAAATAATATAGAGACCGTAATTCCTCGTGATCACTGGATTCTTCCAAGCATGAAAAAGAATCATTTCAGCGTTGTTTGTTGCCACATCGGTTTGTAAAAAAAACTTACAGTAGACTCTGGATTATCCGGATTAATTGGTGCCGGGCCCGATCCGGATAAAAAAATCCAGATAATAATAGGAAACACAAACACCACCAACCAACACCACAGTATTCTTATTATGTATACATCATGTACATACCAACTTGAACGGGCTTGAAGTAGGCTGTCAACGGTCTCTGTCTTTTAGAATCTGCTGTTTCTTGGATGCTAAATCCGCCAGCGTTGTAAATAACTGATGTCGATTGCCGTTGATTCCGGACTGTGGAGTGTGGAATGGAAACATAGGCTGGTTCACTGTCTCCCGCATTTTTCTTCGAAAGTATCGTCTGGCTGTACTTTGAAACATCTCATCGTAATTGCAACTTCGCAACATTTCCAATTTAAGGTCTTTTGTATCTTCTGTTCATTATTGGGATTTTTTTTAAAGAACAAAACATGTATGGTCAGTTTTATTTTCTTATTTAAACAAATTCCTTTTTTTGAAATTTTTAGCATGATTGAGCTAAATTTCATATTAAAGGGCCAGAATTAAGAGTGAAAAAGTAGGAAGAAAGCAAGTTAAAGAACTAAGCTATATAGGTTATGTTTTTTTATCAATCACAGCAATTATTACAATATTTATAAATATCGTGTCAAATGCATTTCATTTTTTTTATAAAGCTGGTTTAATGTGACGATTATCTATGTGATAAATATGCTTCCTAAGTTTTGGAACTCAATCAACACGGCTTTTTGATAATTTGTCGATCGAATCAGTGTCGATTGGTTTACGTCGATCGATGTACGTTGTTGATGTTATTTTTGATCGAATCCATGCCTCCGTTAGGAGCAAGTTAACTGCAAGAAACAAATGATGACATAGCATTTTTTGTCATTTAAATCTTGTGAATCCTCGAGTACAATGATGCTATCTACGATTCGATATGCAACATTTTTTACGTGACAAATGCATGAGGATGGTGTCTCACTTCGTGCGATTACTTGATGAAGGAGCCTGAAAGCCGAATTATGGGATAAATACTGGCAGCATCGGAGTCGCGATTGGCCCCAAGCAGAGGCTGGCGCAACGTCTTGTCAATATGGGTGTATGCACTGCGCTGTACACTAATTACACTGTACCGATGATATGGTAATATTAATGTAAGCGTAAGTACTTACCGGAACCACGCTCAGTCACCGAGTCTCACTCTCCCGTCAATCGAGTGCCAGGATAATGGGCTTGGTTGCAGTAGCTTCGAGCCGATATTGCATCCACTCTTGGTGGTGGGTTCGGAAATGTTGCACAAGGGGGATGCGGAGATGCAACAAGTGTACAGAAGGCGCCCAGAGGTAATTGAAGGGCATGGAGGACAAGGCGCATTTAAGCGCTGTTTTTGCTATTCCAAGAAATACATGTATAAAGTTTCAAAATTACATGAAGGCCTATTGACTGAAAGGAAGTTCAACTTCTCCTTTTGATGCTTTAGGTAAAGTTGGTTTTTAATCGTGAATTTTTCACAGAATATACTTTCAAACTTGTTTTAGTTGAGTTCATGAATAACTCAATTTTTTCAAAAACTCACTCATGCGCCTTGTGCTTCAAGTCCCTCACTTAAGGGAGGATGGATGATGACAGCGTGTGTTGTTTTACCTTTTTTTTTGGTAACCCTTAAAGTTTAAACTTTAGGAAGATTCAGCCCTACATCAATGAGGTGGCTCATCCAGTGGTTGAAAATGATTGTATCTTAGATCGAAAAGAACTTTTCCTGCAACAACAATCCTTAGAAATGTACCCAGCAGTCCGTAGACGACATTAGGATGAATCTAGGAATTCACATCGTAGTTGCCATGATCGGGGAAGAGAAAGAAGAGAAGAGAAGGAATCCTGAGGAAAACGAGAGAGAATGTATCAAAACAAGGAATTGGAATGGGAGAGAGAAAGAGATCTTAAAAACCACGAAGACGAAGGAGAAGAAAGATTAATGCGAACAGAAAAAGCCAGAATTGAGTCTGCTGAGCTAAAATTAATAGAACTGACTGTATGTCTACAAAACAGATGGAAGCAGCTCCTATGAGCATGGCGGAGAGACCAGTGTAACTTATATTGCCTCTCTAGTAATTGAAGGCGAGCGTTTACAACATGCGACAGCCGACAGCTTAATAGAGTGTGTTTCGCAGACCTGTAATGTTTCGGCTGGATCCGCCTATAGTACAAACCTGGCCTAATCGTTTAGTGCCTAATGCAGAAATAAAAGACAGGGCATATGAATGTAAATACCTTTTCAAGTTTTAAGATTGCTGTTCCATGTGTTTTCCCTTTTTCCTCAAAACTGTTTGAAAAATATTTCAACGGAACTGTCATAATTCGTTACATGCTGTTTAATTCTCCCGCCATACCTTTGTATTTCTGTTGATTTTTATAAGTGTTCAAGCACGCCGCAAAGTTGCAATCGGTCCATTTTGTTTGTAGGAGCTTTTGATTAATCTCAAAATTTCAGCAAATTCTGCAAGGAGACATGTCTCGCAAACAATGTCGTAAAAAGGTGGTGCAATCCAGCGAGAGGTCTTTCCTTTTCTTTGTCTTTCGCCGAGATTAAGACTTAGACTTGGTTCACATAGTTGCGCCAGGGTACCTGGGTAAATCCACAGTTATTAATTGCCCAGGCAACGGAAGGTTGTGGAACAATAAGTTTTTTCAAAGCAAGGCAGACACGTTTTTAGGAAATCTAAGGTCACGTGAAAGTTTCCAATCTCAGAGAGTGCAAGGTGTAGAGTACAAATGGATATGGTACACCACTACAAATGGATTGCATTTTGCAAAAAAGAACCAAGAGCATTCCAATGTTGCTAAGATTGAAAAACTTAAATTCCTTGCAAAAATTTACAGAAATCATGAAAAAAATTAAATTTACAAAGGTGATTTTCGTCTTGAATTCATAATTTATAGGGAGTAATGATAAAACTTTTTCAGATGATCAGTTTCTATTTGCAAATCTTAGCGACATTGGAATGCTTGTGGTTCCTTTTTACGAAATGCAATCCAAATAAAATAAACGGAGCCAAAATAACATGGAAATAGAGCAGGGGAAAGGACGCGCGTTGATGACGGCGCAGAGATACAACTATTCGTGCTTGATGGATGTCCGTGCGGCATCTGCAAAAATCGAAGGCGCGATGGCGCGAGGCGTGACCTCGCAATGCTCCGCTCTATGCTGCCAATAAGGTGTCGTTCAGATTCGGGAGAGGAGTTAAAAAAACATTAATGGTACTATTTTAATGAACAAGCACTATTGATTACATTGTGATTGGACCAAAATGCGAGAAATTTTAGATACGTTTCAGTTCGTTTGTGTCTGTGTTTATGACTTCAAAACCATTTGATCCTTGTGGTTCACCCAGTCTGAATGGGCCGTCATGGAGGATACAGGTGGAAAAATTTGCCTATTTCGCTTTTCAAAGCATCGGACAAGTAGTGAAACTTGAAAATAACATTGACCCTCTTCAAACTTTAAAACTTTTGAATCATGACCATTGCTACGTTTTTCTGCATTTACATAAAAATTTTGTTTTGCTAAGGTTAATTTTGCCTTGCGATCAAAAGATTATGGCGGAAATGTTACTACTGACTACTGGAAATTTTCAGGAGAGTGACTAGCATGACTATTTCCACTGAAGCACGACCAGTGCTTTCACTAACACTATTATTGATGCAATTTTCAATAAGGGGCAAATAGATAATCCAGTTCCTGTTTTTTTGGTGGCAATAAATACGGAACAATAAGCCAAAAATGTTCCGTTATTGTTCTATAGAATTCGAGTTTGGTATACCATCACTGGAAAAAAACACATTGGATCTATAGTCCAGACTCTTGAAAACATTGACAAAAAAAAGGACTCTTGATTCAATCAGATTTAAGCTTAAAGCAAAAGGAAATCCGCTCAAATTAAGAGGTTTGGTTCTTGATCTTAGCTTAAATCTGATTAAATCAAGAGTATTTTTTCTTGTCGATGTTTTTAAGAGTCTGGACTCTAGATACAATGTGTTTTTATTTCCAGTGATGGCTTGATTCCATGAGATTTTAGGGTTCAATCCCACACATTAGAACGAAAATAGGGCTCCTGGCCTGCAATTACGGTTACTGGTATCTATTCAAAGTATTTGAAAAAGCAACTTAACTATGTAAGAATAAATAATAAAATATCCTTTGTTACTCGAAAGCCATGAAGCAATCAACACAGTATTCAAGTACGACTTCCTACTTTCATATTTTTCATCTCGGGTGACAGGGAAAAAACAACGCCGTATTCAATCACGTAGAAAAATATATTTCTATGATCTATTCACAAAAATTCAACAACAAAATATACACAAATAAAGTCAATAGTCATACAACGTAGCTAGCGTTGTAAAGTCTTGGGATACAGTTCAGTCATCAGTCTGCTTGGGTTTGACGAAAGGGTAGTAGAGCCACGCCGACGCTCCGAAGATGAGAGAAAGCCCGAGAACGTGGAAAAGGATCTTGTTCGAGTCCAAGTACTCGTAGAACACATTGCAAATGGGCGTCCCGAAGAGCTGGAGCACGCCGTTGACGAAGAGGGTTATCCCGTAGGATCGCGAGAGTCGCTCCAGCCCGAGGAGATCGACCATGACCACAGCCGTGATCCCGACGTAGGTGCCGGAGGCGAGGCCGAAGATGGCGCAGACGAAGGCCATCGCCTCGTAGCTCGGGATGAGCGGGAGGATGAACAAGGAAATGCCAGAGACGAGGAGTCCGCCGGTGAAGTACACGATCCGGCTCACCTTGAGCCAGTCGGAGAGGGCGGCCCCGCCGACGCGACCGATCAGATCCAAGGCGGCTATCACAGACAAGAGGTAGGCGGCGTGGGACTTGCTGTAGCCCAAGTCCACCGCGTACTTGGGCAGCAGGAGGGTGAAGTTGGTGTACCCGATGGCGTTGGAGCCGTTCGAGATGAGGATGATGATGAAGATGGGGTCGCGCAGGAGCGCCAAGTAGTCGTCCTTCAGGGTCGACGTCTTCTTCTTGGCCGGGGGCTTGGTCGGCGCCGGTTTCTTCGGCTTGCAGCAGTCCAGCACGGTCCAGCCTTGGCTCCTCTTCGACTTGGAGGAGTACTCGGGGTTCAGGCCGACCAGCGTGCTCCCGTGGAAGGCTGTGCTCACGTACTGGAGCGACGAGGACGAGACGGTGCTGATCTTCCGCTTGCCGCGAGAGCTCGGCACGTAGTAGACGACCGAGGGGTTCTTGGAGTTGACTGAGATCTTGCGGAAGACCTGGCCGGTGCTCCCGAATTTCTGGATGGGGAGGCCGTCGTAGACCCCGGAGCGGACGCTGATCTTCCGCGGGGAGGCGATGGCGTCGGCGGGGATGAGGGGGAGGTTCTTCCCCGGTCTTTGCTGAGCAGGTAGTCGGACTTGGACTGCTCCAGCCCGTTGCTGATGATCTCGGTGGGAGGCGAGAGGTTCAGTTCTTTGACGAGGGCGCTGATCGAGCCGTTGGAGCTGCTCTGGTCGGTGATGGTCTCGAGCTTCGTGTCCGTCGTGTCGTTGGAGGGTTGCTGCTCCGCCTTCGAGTCTTTCTCCTCCTCTTTCCGTTTGGATTTATCCACGTAGACCTTCTTCATGTGCATCTCCACGGGGTGGTAGAACATGGCGCCCACCAGCACGTTCAGGGTGAGACCTCCTATGATCAAGACAGCGCCTCTGTGAAACAGAAAAAAAGGAGCACTTAAATTGCGAAAAAAATGGTGAACATAATGAACAAGTCAACGTATTGCTGCTAAACGGAATTACACTGGAAAAAAAAGTCGCTTGGATCTAGAGTCCAGACTCTTAATAACATTGACAAGAGAAGAATACTCTTGATTCAATCAGATTTTTCCTTGAATTAAAGAGCCAAGCTTCTTGATTTAAGCGGATTTCCTTTTGATTCAAGCAAAAATCCGATTGAATCAATAGTATTTTTTCTTGCCAATGATTTCAAGAGTCTGGACTCTAGATCCAAGCGACTTTTTTCCCCAGTGTACAGACGAGTGGGAAATATGGGGTTGGGGTGTGCTCCAGGAAGCTGCAAAAGAAACAATGTAAAAGTGGGCGTGATTCCCTTTGAGGAACTAGAAAAGCTGAATTTTACATTGTAGGTACCAAAACAGAACTACTAAGCGCCAACTGTATGCGGCACTCATGGGCCGTGGGCATGTGTCAAGAGCATTGTGGACGTGGCTCATGAGTTATAGACGCCCACGGGTGACCACGTCGCCGCTGACGTAACTGGCACTTTATAATTCTCATTCATTCTCAAGGCCCTCAACTAAAGAGCACACCCCTTCTTTTCCACCTGTCTCTGGTTCCGTTTAGCAGAAATACGTACAAGTATAGTTCTCCCTGTCTTCTAATTACGAACTCCATTTTAATTTTCTTCATGTTCTCAGATCTGGAGTGGGACATTAGCTGGTGATCGGACCACGATCGGAGAGGAGGTGGAGTTGGTGAGTGATTCAACAATACATTGATTTATATGAGCTATTTGATTATCGATTTCTTCTATCGAGACAAGTTTTTTCAGCGATATTTTCGAGTCGAATTCCGCTCGGAATACGTCCCAATTCGTCGATTTATTGTAGAGTTTATGGATTTTTTGATTGAAAATGTAGTTCATTGATACGTATAAGACAACTAATGAATGATCCGAGGGTCGATCTGTGGTGTCCTCGGGGAGTGCATAATGTTTCCCCAATCCTTTGCTTTAAAAAAACATAACATATCAGGGGCCAAAGCGCCAGGCCAGTACGTTGGATCTGTTCCATTAAATGTATTGATTTTTAGGGAATCAAGCACCGACTTTAATATGGTTCCTCGTCGATTATTTTTGTGGGAATTCCAGTTACGATGCTTGGAATTGAAGTCGCCGCCACGAATGGATGAGTCACCCAGGTAGAAGCCAGAAGTCATGTAGATGGTTATTTACCATTGTTTCTTTGCCTTGGCTCCCCCTTCTGCATTCTCTACCTTTTACACCCCCTCCCCCATAAAGAACCATTCTCTATCCTAACTATGTACCATTCACTTCTACATGTTAAGTTCACGCTCTCTTAGACTGCGACAGAAGAACGCGTGACATCATTTTAGCATTTAAAGTAAATGCAAGAATCCAGGAGGTGGGTCCTGCCGCTTTCTAAAAGTGCGTGAACTTCATCAAAACTGTGTTGATGACCAATGGATGTAAAATTGACTTAGTGGGTGTACTTGATGACATTGATTGATCGATATGTGTTCAACTTTCATTTAGTAATAAGTGCCTAAAATTTTGCTCATTAGTTGTTCCTGTCGTAAACAAACTAGGTCGCTAAGAAAAACTTCCTAGCCAATACCAGTGATGGATAACGTCAACCATCTTCCACGGCTCTGATTTAGATCGAGTTAGCGGTAATTTCTCACATCGACCGTTTACGCATCCGAACCGCTTCGCGGTCGAACTCCTCGCGTATTGCGTTATGCATTACGCGTTCCTCTTATGATTTTACAATAATTTCTTGAGAATTGGATTTCCGGACCTCCGTTGTTCGGAGTATTTTCCGAAAAAAGTTGTGAAGACAGAGCATGAAATGGAGTACTTTAATCTGTCCCTACGCTAGTGCTTTATCGACAATAATCGGGACTTCAGTTCCACTTAAAGCAAATTACTGAGATCTGAAACCGTAAACTTACCGATATCCATAATTATTAAGCAGGTATCCAATAAATGCGGGTAGGAACATAGATCCGAGGGCACTGCCGGATATAGCAATGCCGTTGGCGAAACCACGATATTTAACGAAGTAAGAAGTCGTGATGAAAATTCCGGGTGGGAACGACAATCCTGCGCCTGCTCCAAGCATCACTCCAAAACTGAAAACCAAAATTAAAAATCAATGCAAGCTGTCATGCAGTCGCACAATGCATACAGCCACCTAACCCCCTTTTGTGAGACATCGCAATTTTCTCAATCGGTTGAGTACGTGAGAGTCCTTACGATTGTCTCTTATTGAGCAATTTCAAGGATCAGTCAGGCTCATTTTGATAGCCAAAGTGCAAAACCACTTATCATTGTTTGCAACGTTCCAGACTTCCTGTCATACTTTATTTTTTCCGTGGAAAACTAGTCCACTCAATTTCTTGAAAACTCCTCTGATTTTTCCTCCGTGTCGTCAGAATATTCTGTATTGATTTCAGTCTATTTAGTTTGCTTGTTCCTCTTCGAAAAAATAAAACAGGGGCGGAAATTTCGAAACGCCGCAATGGAGATCTGTGGTTTCACACTTCGGCAATCTACGTACAGTATATAATTTTCAGTGTTTTTTCCTGTCTTAACCAATAAGTTCAGAACTCTCATTGCTTAATGAATCTGGGAGTGAGCTCTCGCACCCCTGTTATGATTTCAACTCACAATTAGAGAGCTTTTCAAGAGCTTGGAAGTTGATCTAAAAGAAAATCTGAGCCATATTTATCTCTCTCGCAAAATATTACGCAACGATGATGAGTTAAATCGCAAATCCCGGATACTTTTGCAGAAACTTCATTTTGGAGTGGCAGCGTTTGAAGTGCTTTGATTTACACATGTTGTCAAACGGCCGATTATTTGGCTACTTCACGGATTCAGTTTAGTCGTTATATAAGTACCTACTTTTATATCCTACAGTGTTATTTTACATCAATTTTTATTTGACAATAACTTTTTCTTTGGTCCTCGCTCTATTTACTGCTGAGCAGTCTAGATTAGCCTTAAGTGTCCTAAATGAAATCCTCGCAAATATTTCTATCTTAATCCGATACTTATAGTTATGATCCTCGCGTAACTAATCTTATTCGAGCTGTGTTATGTTCGATCTCATCAACATTTCATTCATTTTCTCCAATGGACCACGAGACAAGGTACGAATTTAAGCGATCTGATAAATGCCTCTTAACCAGAATTTCACGTAAAACACGATTCACACAACGAAAATTACTGAAACCAATTCCTAACGAAGATATTAACGTTTTTTTTCACATTGGTTACGAGGAATTTGAACTGCCCGCTCACAAGAAACTCAAAGCTCTACATGAGTCAAATCGCCCACTAAAACGGTTTCAGCAAGCTTCGCAATCGAGCAATGTTCATTTCCCACCATGTGTTGTTCAAACTATTAGCAATTTGCAATAACTGAGCCAAAGCGTCAAGATTGAGGTTGCCAGATTTTTATATCGCAGAGACTGTCATGATAACGTTTAGCGCGCGATGTGAATCACGTAGAGCATTGAGTTTTCATGAGCGGGTGGTTTGAATTCACGCATCAAGAATCATTAAATATCTTCGTAAGGAGTTAATTTCGGTAATTTTCGTTGTGTGCATCCTGTTTTACGTACAATTTCGGTTAAGAAACATGTATCAAAGTGCTGAAATTCGTACCGTATCTAGTGGTCCATTGCAGAAGTTGAAATGCAACTGCTTGTACATATCGATGTCCGAAGTGGAAAACGTCGTATCTGTGTTTACGGCGTTGCAGACTTCCCGGCCTGCCAGGAGAATATTCCGTCCAAACCTTATGCTCTAAAAATTGCCTGTTTAGCTCAGAAACATGAAAAATGCGAAAATTTTGGAACATCGCAATGTAGTTACGTGGTTTTGCGCTCTGGCAGTGCATATGCTTCACACTTGGTCAAACCTCTCTTAATGCTTATCAAACGGTCTTGGTACTTTCGATATTGGAATCTTACGACTATTTGCGCAGAAGCGGATCCAGCACTTTGGCAACACCGAATTTCCTCCATTTAAACCTATGCTAAATAATCGATTCTTGTCGGAGCACCTGGCCCCTTCAAAAACCGATACAGTTCCATAGGTTTAAATGGTGAAAAGACAATGTTGCCAATTTGCTGGCTCCGCCAATGTATTTGCGTCATGCGAAGCCACCCTCCCCGCATCATGACATATGTTCAATAGATGCATGTCAATGACTCTACGAAGTCAATAGGTATCCAGCGAATCCGATTCGATTTCGGTAGTTGACCCTGCACCTGCGACGAATGAACCCACGTTGGAAGGTTTCCATGCAACGGGCCATTCTTTATCTCGTGTTTTACCCCTGTGCAGTTCTAGACCAAATCATAATTATTTTGTATTTCAACGCGACTTTTAACACTCGTGTGCTTTCAGAAAATCAAAAGGCTCGCGTCGTAATAAGGACAGCGTAAGGCCCTCTCGCTGAAATTAATGTCAGTGATGAACAGTGCTTAACCTCTCCTAAAAAATTAGACTAAGTCGATTTTATTTTGTGAACTTTTTCACAGGGCCGGATTTACCTACTTGCCGCTCATGGGCCGCTTGTATTTTGCCGCCCCCTTCTCATTCGTTTGGAAACATCAATGAAAACCAACAGGGGGAGGGGTGCACAAGACGCGTTTACTCGTGTTGGACACATTTTTTGCGAAAGTCCTGTCTACGCTACTAGCAAAAGTTCACGGAACTTTGCGCGAAAATTAAGTTGCGTTAACCTATCTCTGTGTGGACAAGGCCTTTCATTTATAAGAAATAAACGAAAAAATTATGAAAGAACAAACATTAATGTGGTTTAATAATCCTAACTTCCGCCGTCGCCGTGCCGCGCTGACCGCACTGTGTTTGGCGCAATGCGTGAAGTATTCATGCAGTTGTGTAGGCGCTAATACATATGTGTTACAATGTTACATGCCGACCACCGTGCCGAGGGCTTCTCCTTTTCATTTCAAGTCCTCGTCATCATTGCTCACTGGGCCGCGCCGTTCCAGGCCAAATTGGGTGTTTGATTTCTCTTTTAACTTGACTAATTAAAGGTGCTGTTCCTTGTATCACCGAGAGATGACAAAATTAGAAATTACTATACTCTCAGGAAATGAGAGATGTTGTCGCCTTTTTTCGTTTGTAATTTTTTTTCTGAATCCGGATTTTTTTTATACCTACATTTAAAAAAATTGTAAAATTTGCCGCCACGGGCCGCGGCCCATGTGGCCACCCCCTATATCCGGCCCTGCTTTTGCATGATTTTTAACGCCGAACTAATTTTTTTCTTAAGTTCCTCGAAAAATATCGGTAGATTTGCTTTAAAAGAAAAAAAATGAGGACAAATACTTGGTAAAAATGAACTTATTGCAAATTTCACCTCTTGAAAAATAGAGGTTTTTCAAGTTTACACGACAGTATCTGCTTATACAAGAACTCAAGATGAAGAGAAGACAAGGCACATCAGGGTCTGCCCCAAAGGAAGGCAATGGATGAGGACCATTTTTGGGCCTACCTTGAATTGCCTTAACTCAGCAATTTTTTGCTCATTGAAGTTCTATATTCCACGAAATGCATCATAATGTCGTTATTCCCAGTCTCTTTTTTTGCAGGTCCAGCACAGACCTACTTATGAGTTTTAAGACCGATTTTGGTGAAAAATGCGGATTTTTTGCCATTCGATCAATTCGACAACAAATTCGATTTTGGCAAACCTTGAATTATTCGCCGAGATAGGCTTCCAGATCGATGTTAAAGCCAATATCAGACCCGGAAAAGAGACCAAAAATGACAAAATCATGATGCATTCCGTAAAATATAGATTCAATTAGCCAAAAAGTATAGATTTGAGGGAATTCAGGTTTGGCCCAAAAAAGGCCCTATCGATATCCCTTGTTTTGTTTGTGGTGAGATGTCTCGGAAGTTCAGTCTTTCAAAATTAAAAGTTCGCTAATTAGGGATACACCTGGTGTGGATTATTTCCTTCTTTTCCTGTTCTTCTCATGTGCATCCCACCCAATTCCAGGATTGCCCGGTGAAGGCATTTTCAGTAAAATAAGCATGTTGTTAAAATAAAAATCAGCGCAAGGATTACCACTTGTGTGGTATTTGAAGTAGTAAAAAAAAAAAAAAAAAAAAAAAAAAAAAAAAAAAAAAAAACTTTTCCCCATCCGTAAAACATAACGGAACTATTTAATGTTAATCATCCACTTTGTATCTTTCGAATATTTACTAAGTATAGATTATGCTTTACCATAGAACAAGATGAGTGACGGTCGTTGCAAAAGAGCTCAGAATTATCCCTAATGAAGCTATCAGTCCTCCGAGTAGGGCCACAGCGCGGTAAGAATATTTGCTTGATAAATAACTGGCTAAAGGGCCTGAAACAAAACGGAAAGAAACACATTAAACTATTCACTTCTTCAATGTATAACAGATGTTTAATTTTGATTTGATAATTACTTAATTTTCATAATTAACTCAATGCCTGTTGCTTGCAAGGAGTGCAACCCATTGAGGAGACTAATAGGTAAATCGAACTAGGTAAATTCGAACGCCTAATACGACGAGCGGCAGGGGGTGTAACGAGGCAAATCCCCCTTCTCTTCGAAACAGGTTCAGGTCATCAGAGGCACATACGTCCTCTGGTAAGATCTACCAACGTTACTCGAGGTGCCGGATAAACTGGCAGTGGGATGCCTGGATTCGGGCGCCGCACGGTGGAGCGAAGCATAGGAAATGCCCGGTCATCGCCTTGCTCCCCAACTTGTTTCGACTATTCCACTCGTTCCAATGGGCATTTCGTGATGAAACTTGGGCATCTTATGGTATTTTGATCGTAGAATTCATTTTTGACCTTACTTTACTTGATTTATTGACGGAAACACATAATTTTGGGGGTTCTTTTTAACTTTCAGTAGACACGTGAAAACATAAGTTACTCAAAGATAAATTTCACTCGTTCCTGTGGACATTTCGTGTTGAAACTTCGCAGGCTTGTGGTATTTTGATCGTAGAATTCATTTCTGACCTTACTTTTCTTGATATGTTAACGCAAACGCACGATTTTTGTGGGTTTTCAAACTTTCAGCGGAAACATAAAAAGATAAGTTGCTCAAAGATAAATTTTACTCATTCTTGTCGGAATTTCGTGTTGAAATTTGGTGCAATCATGGTATTTTGAACGTAGAATTCATTTTTGACATTAGAATTGTTTGTATGTTAACGTAATTACACTACTTTGGTTTTTTTTTTTTTTTTTTTTTTTTTTTTAAACTTCAGGTAGAAATGTGAAAAGAAAAGTTACTCGAAGATAGAATAACTCGTTCTGGTAAAAAATACGTGTTGAAATCGTTGATGCACGATCATACTTTCATCTTAGAACCAATTTTTTGAGCTTAATTTTGTTATTTTTTTCTCATGCATACGTGCTTTTGAAGGATTTATTCAATAATCGATCGGAATGCACAAAGAAAATTTACGCAGAGATTTTATCTGTTCCGATTGACAATTCATGTTGCAACTATTGATTTCCTGTGATATTTTCATTGAGGAAGCAATTTTTATCGATACTATGTGATCTCTCAATGTAATGAATGCTCATATTTCTATATCGATTATGAAAAAAATATGGTATTATCGTTACCTTCTACACTGAAAAAAAGAGATAGGGGTTTAGTCCCAACTGTTGGATGATATGGACAATTCCAATTAATTGTGGTGATACCCCAATTCATTGTGGTAATACCCCGATTAATTGTGGTAGTACCCTCTTTCATCAAGATCGACACCGCTATCTTCATGAAGATCTGAAATCAAAAGCTCGCGGTGGATGTCCTAAGGATCGAGAACTTTTGATTTCTTCTTATTTGAGGAATTATATCTAAACAAACAGAAAACACGGAACACGGAACAACACGAAACACGGAAAATTAAAGATCAACACTAACAACGAGATTAAATTGCACGGTAAATCGGTCCATCTCATATCACGAATCACGATATCTCAGAATCAGCTGGGACACTTCCAACGCTTTGTAAAGGATTTTATATATACCACGCCTGAAGCGCCAAGCGCTTCGGGAGGTTGGGCTGCGAAGTGGTCAGGGGATGTAACCCCTTCTATGATGAATAATTCATTCAAAGGTATTGATAGAACATTCAACATTTTTATTTTCTCCTTAAAATGCCAAACAATCATATAAGATAAAAGCAAAAACAGCTCTGTTTCCCCGCCTCGATCGCGAGTTCGCGAACCTATCAAATGATGAATTTTGGCCAAAAAATGGGCAAAAGTAAGGTCAAAATTGAATTCTACGATGAAAATACTGTAAGTACATCAAGTTTTAAAATGAAAATCCGACTGAGTGTATTAAGACGCCAAGATAATCAAGTAAGATGTAGAGAAACAGCGAATTCCGCCCTCACTTTTTCGGACAAAAATCGATGTAACTCTCAAAGCGGCAGCTGGCGGCAGCCAAATACGACGGATTCCTCATCCTGGGGGATCACTGGAACACGCCTTATGCATGATTGGACGGCGAAATGCGGCGAAATTTTTAAAAGTCTATTCAAACATTTATTTTCTTATTTTCGGAAGGGTCATCTTTGATCAGACATTACAACGTATACAATTGAGTAAATTTAACTTTTTAATAGTGAAATATGTTCTTCATACACTCTAGAATAAGATCCAAGCATTCATATTTGTGTCAATTATCGTCACTCGAAGAGGCAGGTATGGAAACCGACCTTAGAAAACAGAGCAAAATCGGCCGTTACAGAAAATGTCAACTTCAGGAGTCCAGGGAGCAAAAGCATTTGAAAAAATCATCAAACCAACACTAGATTCATATAATATGGATCCTTAGGAACACATTCCATCACATCTTTATGCAAAACATGAGAACACCCCATGTCCGAGGTTTTACCCATTTCGTCCCACTGTGCGCCGTAGAAAAAAGAATAGAGAGTGAAATCGAAATTAGAGAGAGAACAATTTTAACTCGAAGGGGAAAGGGAATTTAGCAGAGATCCGTCTGATGCTGCTCAGCTCGCGCATCACTACTTATTCACTACTTGCGTCAAAGGTTGAAAGCGTGTTTTCCAACTTACAAGTATTTATTTAATTTAAATTGAGATTTGTCAATAATATCCACATATATAATTCATTCTTAAAATTCTACAGACATTCTGATCGAAACTCGAGGGGAAGTGGTTCGGAAAGTATGAAAAATAAACTGCATCTCTAAGATCACCACCAACAAAATCTAAGGTCTACTACTTTTACTTTTCTCAGGAGAGCTCGCAGAGACATGCAGCTCAGCTCGCAGAGACATGCAGCTCAGCTCGCGCACCTCGCTCCACGCTTTCCACACCGAGGAAAGGCCTCTACTCTTACATGACGTTTGCAGGGGTAATGCTCCTCAGCTCGGGCACCACGTCCCACGCAACCGAAACCTAAGAGGTCCAAAGCTGGAGCAAATCTTCGGTAAAGCCTTATCCACCGTACCGCCTATTTGCTCCAACCGCAGACACGACAAGCAAGAATCGATAGGTAAGAGGAAAAATGCAAGCTCGCCTCGATCGACGTACTTGATCACTCGTTAAGAATCTGCTGGATCGGAATAGCTGACACCAGGCTCGGCTGGGATGCCACCGTTTTTAGATTTAAAAAAAACTAAGTGAACGAGTTCCGTTCAATTTTGTGAGCATACAAAGATATCATTAAAAATATAAAATTTACATAACTGGCTTTGCCTTGACTCCCTTTATCGATCTATACTATTTAAATTTAAATGCAATTTTTTATTTTATTTTAAGAATACCGGAAAATATCCCAAAATTGACAGAGTTGCCGCAGCGCTCCCTATTGGTGCGTCGCGGTGCTCGGACCGACGCCGAGCGTCAGATGATTTCTTCCTTGGCTCGCCGGCGCAGGCGCGGCGATGCTAAGCGTGCTCGCTTGGGACTTATTCCTCGCTTTTTTTTCGACTATTATAAACTTAAACTTAAAAAACGGAGGAAAAATTTCCCCGTTACAGATCTCCTCCCCTTCGAAATTTAGGAAAACGGGGTAGGAAGAGTAGGGATCAAGACTCAAGGATAATTTAGGAATTTATGGCTTTAATAGCCATATAGACATAGTTTGATTCTTCCTAACCTTCATACTTATTTTCTAAGTTCTTCATAAAGTGGCTTATTTACTTATCAATCGGAGGGACCTTTATAAGTCACCAACGAAAATTACTAACTTTACAATTTTTTTTTAAATTTTAAAATACATGCACAGCTTGTGGAACACAATCCTTACTCATCTTTGAGGTAATCCAGCCTCATCCATCGGGGCGCTTTCGGTGAGTTCTCTCTGCTCTCCAATTTCTTCCAAATATGACAAAAACTCCTCAACTTCGTCTCTAGACGGTCTGTCAACCATCTCACACGGCTCTTCCTCATTGAAAACTGCCTCTGCAATGTGAATGCCGAATTCTAGAAATGCAGCAGTTGCAATAACTACCTCCTCATCGTATTCATCATCCATCAATTCTGCACCGTCAGGAGCTGCGTCACCCACTTGTATTTCGAAGAATGTGTTTAGCATGTTGCCCAAATCCCAAGCTCCAGATGCATCCGGGTCACCTGTGTACAGTTCTTCAACGTCTTCCTGGTCATGAAACGCTTTCAGGGTGTTAACTGATTACATCTCTCAGAAGACCCTCAAGTTCTTTCCTGGCTACATCCCCAGAATTGGGACTGGAATCCTGTTGAGGATGGCCATGTAATGCCTCATAAGCCTTGAGCTGTCATGACCTTTCAGAAAAGCCTCGATTGCATCGTTAAGTGCAACTTCATAACCCAATAAGGGAAACTTAGTATTTCTCAGCTGTAGCAGCCAGCGACGAAAATATTGCATGGCACATGTTAGCTTGTGTTAACTCTGCGAGAGCTGAGATTTCGAGAGATTGATATATGTCAGCAAATACGGTCCTATTGTTTTTGTGATTCCCGAATCCAGGCCTGTGCTTTCTTGTTTCATGGGCTAAATGCCAGCAACGCGCAATGTACTTCAAACCCATTGCTGATGTGAGGGTGTACCCGTCTGGTGTCCTGAGTCTTCCGTGTGCAGAGCAGTATAGGAAAGGAATGAAGATCTGAGCAGACTCATCATCGGACAACTCCAGACTCATTATGTCACTTCTTATAAGACAAGGGAGGTCGCCGAACAGAGCCTCGAAGGTTTTCTGTGGTATCCTTGGTATGTATCTTCTCAACAAGCCTTGGATGCTTGCGGCATAGCTTCGCCATAACGGGAACTCGTCTCTGAAGTTGTCTGCGACATCTCGCCACTTTTCCGATAAGACAGTCAAATTCGGGTTTTTTCCCGTGATGTCAAGGACAGTGTCCATTGCAAAAAGAATGGCTGCATGGGCTGGCTTTGATGTCTTTCTGTATTTGTTGTATATCGTCGCTGCCGTCGTAGGATACTTCATCTTTGATTCATCTATGATTGCCTTAGGCTTCTCCTTTTGAACACTAGTCACCATCCCAGTCGAGGCACCGGCTAGAGCTGAATTGGCAAGATATCCAGGCACATACACCAATTAAGTCCCAACCGTGTCTGTGTTGATGACCCCTTCTTTGTATTGGATCGTTATCATTTCTTCGTCTTCAGCATCTATTCTACGTCTACGAATTGGGCATATATGTCTTCAGTTAAGCATGGTGTGAGCTGTGACATTAGCAGCCAGCTTCTCTATCATCAGTTGAAAAAGGTTATTGTCCAAAATTCTGAACAAAATGGGATTAGTCCGAATCAGATAGTCTGGAAGCATGGCATAGTTGATCTTCTTTCTTTGCACACGATGGAAGTTGTCTGAGCATGCCAGCTCGACTAACCCTATTGCCCGCGCAGCAGTGACAACCGACATGAAATCAATCATCGAAGAATGTTTGTCCATCCATCTTTGCAGGTTTGCACCATCAACGCTGACAGCAGATGTTGTGTTCTTAAAGCACGAGATTACATGTATCCTGTGTGCAGTCTTAGGATTCAATCTCTTAACGTTGACGTCTCCACCTATGGAAGCCCCAACGATAGGTCTGCAGATCGTTTTGTCAAATCCCCACGACATCAGAAACAAATTCGAGATGATTTTCCCATCAGCTCCCACTTTGTCCAGGTAATCTGAGAGCATAGCAGCAATGTCTATGGCTTTTCCAACAGGGGTTCTTATTAAGCTTAACTCTCCCGTTGACTCGTAGATGCTTAAAGTTGGCTTAGGACGCTTAGGCTGCATTGGGAGCATTCCGTCATACAGGTTCAAGTAAGCTTGCTTTCCATTGAATACTTTATTGGGACAGGACGCCACGATGTCGTTGAAGTTGACGGTCAGAGACGCATATTCTGAAGTGCTGGTTCTAGCTAATCCGCATATTCTGAGGTGCTGGTTCTAGCTAATCCCACTGTGTAATCTGGGATTGTGTGGTTGGTGAAGTGAATGCTGTTTGCCGTGTAAAATCTCTCTTTGCATGACATTGCCTTGTTCATGGCGTTATGCCTGGTCAAAGGGGGCTCTCCTGCTATTTCTAAAGCTGGAATAGTCAAGAGGAATGAAATAGAAGCGGTTCTTTCTCTCCTGAATGTTCTAATCAATGACGTACTGACCCTAAATGGGAACAGTTGAGATACCAGTTCATTCTTATGTACTCTGTCTGTCAGTTCGGCCAGGCTGTTGTCCGGAGTAATCTTGTAAGTGAGGGCTGCGAGAGAGATATCAACCTCGATATGGGAAAACAAAGCTCTCCTTTATAAGTCCTTATGAGTCACCAACGAAAATTACTAACTTTACAATTTTTTTTTTTCATCTTTTTACTTTATAACATTACTTTCAACACTACATTATTTTCAATTACTACAACTGAACTCCCTCTCTGGCGGGTACATGGAATAAGGAAAACATACTTATGAGAGGGAAACATGAATCAGGGAAAACATAAGACTTTGAGGGGGAACATGCATAAGGGAAACAATTTAGGAAAAACGTAGGATAAAGTAATAGCACTACATTGCTTGGAAGTTATTTCACCAAGATCTTCTCCAGTAATCTCACTGATTTTTCCCTTGTCTTGTGTTACAATTAGCAAGGAATCTCAAGAATGTGCGGATGAATCACAGGTTGCCAGTCTGACTCAGACTTGTGACATGGGAACCTGTTGACTTTGACTCATCTACATGGAGGAGAGACCAGTGGTCGTCTACGCAAATAGGGAGGAAATATCGTCGTATGCCCGAAGAAACTCTCACGTTCTCCGCCCATTTAAAAATTCGATCAGCTAACTTGGGGTCTGTGAGTACTATGAATAACGTGCTGTCGATGAAACGATACAGCCCGGCGGAATCGCACACAAGCTTTGCTAATTCGTTCACAACATTGCAACTAAGCCAGTTGGACCCCCTTTGCGTTTGAGCACCTGGGATCGTCGGCTGAGGCTCAGAATCTACCAGTCGGACGTAATTCGAGTTATCCGTCGGTCGATTTGGCAATTGTTATGGAGCTGACACCGGGCTCGGCCGGGATGCCACCGTTTTTAGATTTCAAAAAAAAAACAAGTGCTCGAGTTCCGTTCGATTTTGTGAGCATACAAGATATCATTAAGAATATAAAATTTACATAGCTGGCTTTGCCTTGACTCCCTTTATCGATCTATACAATTTAAATTTAAATGCAATTTTTTTTTATTTTCAAAATATTGGAAAATATCCCAAAATTGACAGAGTTGCCGCAGCGCTCCCTACTAGTGCGTCGCGGTGCTCGAACCGACGCGACGCGACGCCGAGCATCAGCTAATTTCTTCCTTGGCTCGCCGGCGCAGACGCGGCGATGCTAAGCGTGCTCGCTCGGGACCTATCCCTGGTTTTTTTTTTTTTTTTTTTTTTTTTTTTTTTTTTTCGACTATCTATAAACTTAAACTTAAAAAACGGGGGAAAAATTTCCCCGTTACAGGTGGAAGGGGGGAGGGAGGGTCAAAACTGCCGAAAAAATGCGTTACGTGATTTGTATGGACAAACGAGGTGCCGAAGTGGTAGCGCTGAGAATATAGGCCATCAAGTGACGTCACAAGTCGTAGTTTGCTTTTTGACTTTTTAAGTGTGACACAATCTCTGGCCCCTGGCGCTGTAATTGAATAGGAATCGTTTAAAAAAAATTCTACGACTTAACTTTTCACACTCTCTATTTTGCGCAATTTTTTTTTTGCCGCTGAAGTAGTAGTATCATGTCCTCCACTAGGTAAGGATTGACGTTGGTTGTTTGTAACGTACAACCAACTGCGCGGCAAAGACGGTACCGTCTTTGCCGCGCTGTTCAAAATGAGGTTCTTGCAGATCTGGTAGCTTTAACAAGCTATCAGATTAATTTAAAAAACTGATAAAACTCAAAATAACGAAAAACTTAACTAAGAACACGAAAAAATAACACGAAATTGACGAAACCCACCCTCAGAACAGAAAGTTAATAAGTTTTCAATATGACGCCGCAGTCGCACTATTGGACGCTGTCAAATGTACACGTTTCGACGACTCTCTAAAATTTCATTTGTCCATACCTGTAGTAGAGTGTATCTTGGGGTAAGACCAAGGGACGAGTGAGTTTTAGTTTAAATAGGCACCTCCTTGGTTTTTCCAAATGAAGTACCGCTACCCCTGGATTAAAAGCGTTAGAATGAAAATATTCGACTTTCAGTTAATTGTTTACATCGAGTCCTAAGGAAGAGAGAAACTTCAGCAGCCAAATTTCGCCGGATGGCCTGCATGCCTACCGCAATGCACGAAGTGATCGTGGTTCGTGAAAATTAACTATTTATTTTAATTGTTGGATTCCTATATGCAGGCTCCTTTGTCCTTTCATGTAAGCAATTTGGTTTTCTAAAATCTTGGACCAAATCTCTTTTCCTGGAGACAATCGCACTGCTCAATGAGATTGCCGGGAGTTAAAATAGACGCTCGGCACCGAAGGACATCTTCGGTGGCAGGGTAGTGTCCTTAATAAGAGTTGCTAGTTTGCAGATTCCTCGCATTTACTCCAAGTTCCTGCCCCGTTCCATCGGTTTCGGATTTAGAATTGGATCTCCGGAAAGTTGAGACAGTATCCTCGAGATTGAAGCGGACTCCGGGTAACTGCACAGCACTCTTAATAAAATTATCAGCTTACAAATAGCCCGATTCCCTGAAAGTTCCTTCATATCGTCGGCTATGCAATTCGATCTCCGGAGTGTTAAAATAGTTGCTCAAGGTTGAAGCAAACTTCCGATAAAGAAGCGGCGCCATCCGGAAGGTTACTAGGTTGCCAATCGCCATATTCATTGGGAGCTCATTGATTTTATTGGTTTTGCAATTGCGCTTTCAGAGAGCTAGAGTTATATCTCCTCTTTATCGCACATTATCCTAAGCGATTTCATCTACAATTAACGGAATAACTGAACAGAAAATTTTCAATTCCTCCACGCTGTTGTCTTTCGGTCTGACCCATAAAAAAAAAAAAAAGAATTGTTTTTAGGGGTTTATGTAACTTAATACGTTTTATCGTTCCTTTTTTTAGTAACATGAATTTAGAATTATCGAATCTAGTAATTATTATTGGCAAGGGCTCAAATATCTCTTGGCACTTGAACAGTGGAACAACAAAGATGAAAAAAAAACGGGAAACAAGGCTAAAAATACACAATTATGAAACCCGTAAGGCTACCGTAAGGTAGCCTTTCGGCTGTCATGGCTAACATATCCATGGAGCGCATCGAAAGTACTGCTTTGAGTTTATCTCCCATCGAAATCCGCATGTACAAGCGGTATGTCGATGATATTTTTTCTTGTGTAAAAAAAGAAGATACGCATGCTATTCTTGAATTTTTCAACAGTTTAAATCCCGCCATAAAATTTACCCTTGAAATTGAGAATAACAACTGCCTCAATTTTTTGGATATGACTTTAATAAGGGTGAATAGCGAGATTAGATGTAAGTGGTATCAGAAACCAACGGCGTCTGGTCGTTATGTTAATTTTTTATCTGTTCAACCCATGAATGTAAAGAAAAACGTTGCATCTAATTTAGCACGGCGCATAATTGGTCTCTCTCATGTTTCATATCGGCATGAGATGATCCAGATTGGAAAGAATCTGTTGGTTGAAAATTGTTATCCACCCAATTTGATAGCAAAGATTTTCCGCCAGGTACTTAGTAGTTTTAATAAGAGAGGGGGGCAGGATAAAACTACCAAAGAACGGGATCTCGACAAAATTGTATGCCTTCCATACGTTCCCTTCCTTTCGGAAAATTTGTCATCGATTTTAAAATTGTTCGGGTACCATGTGGTTAACACCAAATACAACAATCTTGAGTTCCTGATGTCTAGGGTGAAGGCTAAAAATCCGATTCTGCAGGAATCGGGTTTGGTCTATAAAATTCCTTGTGGAAATTGCGACATCAGTTACATCGGTCAGACCAAGCAACTTCTAAGGAAGAGGCTTGGTGGTCATAAATATGACAATAGTGAGTTAACAGCACTCAAGAGGCACCAAACAGAATTTGGTCACCGGTTCGATTTTGATAAGGTGGTAATTTTATGTAAGGAAGAGAAGTTGTTTCCCAGACTGGTCCTGGAAATGATCGAAATCCTCAAACATGGGGATTCTGTGTGTAATAACCGCACTGACATCAGCGGGCTTACAAGGGGAACTTCCCAAGCTGCCGCCTCCGATCGGGCTGAAAAAATTCATACGAACTCTTTGGATGAATTTATTTGACCCGTATTTTTTTGTTTTTTCCAACGCCCCCTAGAAACCCCCCAAAAAAATTCCGGAAAGTCTTGCTTTGAGCGCTCGAGTGTATATACGTAGTATAGCAACCATTTCTTATCAGTCGGCGGTGGCTCTACGGTAGCGCGCTTGACCGGTGTCACAGCGGTCCCGGGTTCGAATCCCGGGCGCCGCGCCTATTTTTTACGACCGAATTTTATATTCTCACACATTTTCACATCGAATCCCATTTAATACAGTGGAACTTAAAACATCAATTAATTTACAACCATCATCAAACACAAATTGATCTACGATCAATAACTTCTTCAATTTGAAGTATAGATTTTTTTTGGGAGGGGGGGGGGGGAGATACGCGCGCGATTATCTCGGGAGAAATATGTTGATGTGAGGGGGCGGAGCGGGTCGTCGGCTAATGTAAAAGTACAGTGATTGGCGAGATAATCGCGCGCGTATCCCCCCCCCCCTCCCAAAAAAAAATCTATACTTCAAATTGAAGAAGTTATTGATCGTAGATCAATTTGTGTTTGATGATGGTTGTAAATTAATTGATGTTTTAAGTTCCACTGTATTAAATGGGATTCGATGTGAAAATGTGTGAGAATATAAAATTCGGTCGTAAAAAATAGGCGCGGCGCCCGGGATTCGAACCCGGGACCGCTGTGACACCGGTCAAGCGCGCTACCGTAGGACTACCGCCGACTTACATGAACTGGTTGCTATACTACGTATATACACTCGAGCGCTCAAAGCAAGACTTTCCGGAATTTTTTTGGGGGGTTTCTAGGGGGCGTTGGAAAAAACAAAAAAATACGGGTCAAATAAATTCATCCAAAGAGTTCGTATGAATTTTTTCAGCCCGATCGGAGGCGGCAGCTTGGGAAGTTCCCCTTGTTAGTGCAATATACCACTCACTTTTTAAAAAGTCAGGTTTAGGTTGACGCCCCAGCGGCACCTATTGGCTTTTCCTTGAACTTAATTGTTTCACTGGTTAGTGCTGCCATCTGTGTGTGGATCGTGAACTAGCGTATCGGTCATTTTCGGTTACTGGTGCTGGCATCGATGTGTCTTGTTTGTTATCAATTTTCTTTTTTTTTTTTTTTTTTTTCTCTCAGATCCCGGCCCCACCATGTAGAGCTCAGGTTTTTAGCGTTTTTCTTTTAAAAATTTTTTATTGTTTCCGACTGAAAATGACTCAGTGTTGAGTCGAAACGTCTCGGGTTTCATAATTGTGTATTTTTAGCCTTGTTTCCCGTTTTTTTTCATCTTTGTTGTTTCCACTGTTATCATCGTCTCGGGCTGCTCCTAAAAATTTGTATCTTTGGCACTTGAATGTATATGGTTAGTTCGTTGTATTTTTTACGCACCTTATGAGCAAAGAAGACGTTTTTATTAATATTCAATGAAGATAATCTGTCGGTTCAATGAATGGCAATCCACCCCCCAATGTTTTTTCTCTTGTGTTTTCGTTTATGGATCTTTCGTACATTTTTCTTTCTCTGTTACCCTTTTTTAATCAATTTTTCCTTTTAAGAAAGAAAGTTAACGTTCCTTCTTTATGAAACAAAACTTCAAGCACTTCCAGCCTACATATTTGCTACGGATTATACAGGCCAGGCTTCAATCTCCAGACTGAGGGAGTGTGTTCCTCGGGTTACTAATATACATGTTTCCCGGGTAATGTTTTCTCCTAAAGATCTTGTCGGAGCTACAACCCCCGCCCGCCAGCCCCCCCCCCCCCTCATTTATGCAACAATTAGGCCCAACTAGGAAAACGGTCATCCCTTATATTTTAAGCGCATGAACTCAACCATGGAGTATCGAAACCCTGGTGAAAATTGGCGATAGGAGCTGCGTTTCAAAATACCATAGGAGTTCTTATAGCCGACTGAAGAAGGCGATAGAAAATCATATAGCTAGCTGTAGAAAAAGGAAAAAATCATACGGCGGGGCTACACGAAGCGATAAAAAATTATACAGCCGGGCTATAGTTCCTATCGCCGGGCTTTACATTTTATCGCCTGGTCTTTCTTTTTCGCCATCGCCTATAAAAGGCTAAATCCATACAGAGTGTGCAAACATCTGAAAGTCATGAGTTGAAAAACGCTGACTCCACGGGATTAAATATTAGAGCCTAACACAAAGCGGAGCGGCGGCGCACTGGCACCTACAAACCTAACAGGGATACTTCACGCGTTGCGCAATGCGCGAAGTATCCCTGTTAGGTTTGTAGGCGCCAATATGCGCGTTCCACGCTGGCTGCCCGCCCGCCGCGCCGCAGTGTACCACGGCGCTTGAAGCAACTATTTCACACCAGAGGTATTGCACAGTATCGAAATTGAAGGCGCTCCAACATATTAAGAATGGCAGGCATCTTTTAAAAGTACGGAGCTTTCCTCGCAAAATAAATCAAGATACTATGGCCCAAAAAGAGAGCGGTGGTCCAAAAACTCACTGAGTCCTAGCATTTGTAATTAGTAACGTTTAGCATATACTTTATCGCCAGGCTGTTGCTTAATCGCCATCGGCTATAAAAGGCTATAAGAAATTGTGATGCCGGCTATAGAAGCTATTGGAAATCTTACAGCCGGCTAGGTCTGTGGTATTTTGGAACACATATTCTACTGCCAATTTTTAATAGGGAATCTCAAGTGAAGGGAAGATTTCAGGGGGTACAAAAGAGAAGGGAGGGGAGATAATCGAGCCCATAATCGTCAACAAAATTTAGAAAATTTGATAATATTCCTTAAAATACGGGGGTTTGGACGCGGTACCCTTTTAGGTCAACTTAAGTGGATTCTTATCTTATTCTCATATAACACGTTCCAGCAGTCTAGCTTAGATCAGTGGCGATTTTGCCCATTTGGAACACTGTCTATGCTCTATTTAAGTCCATTAAAAATGTCGATTTTAAGTTAGGCAAGCTGCCTCTCCAAGTATCGATTGTTTTGCATACATTTAATGGAAAAAAAACAGTGTTGCCAACTTTCAAGAATCGCCACTAGTTTGGAGTAACCCTGAAACTCCCGGTAGAACGAAGCTTTTAGGCACGAATTTAATTCTCATTCGCCGCAGATTCTAAATTAACCGTGCATAACTTATCACCCACAAAATGCGCTTATCAGTGTGAAAAAATGCCCGAGTCGGCGAGTCTCGTGAGTGTTATTCTGAGGAAAGTTCCGGACCGATGCGATGAAACTTTTCCGCCCTGGAACATTCCAGCTAAACTGAACCGAAACAGCACGCTCAAGAAACACCCCGAAGCTCCGTCACGGAGAAAAGGCGAACGAATCGTATGACCTGCATTCCAGTGCAGCTCTGTGCGAATGAATTAAAAATAAAGGATGCGGAATGTCTTTGAACGTAAACACGCCGTTTTTACGTGTGAGGCTCCATTAACGATGCACAGCCGTGCTAAGAAAGAACGTCGCATGAGCCATTAGGCGTTGCCAAATTTCCTTAGAAAAATCACGAAGTTTCAGGAAAATTTGTGGGTATTTCTTCTCAGATTTTCCAGCGGATTTCGTTCGTAAAATTATCTTTTAAGTCTGGAAATTTCAAGGGGAAATATTCAGAACCGTTCTCAAAATTTAATATTATTTGAGAAGAAATTTGGCAACATTCACATGCTCATACGTCGTTTTTCCTCAGCACGGCAGCATGTGGCTCAGGACAAACGCATTCTTCAATCCCTGTTATTTGACCCAGTTCGGCATCGCACATTTACAAAGTTATCTGCTAGGCGATATAGGTGCATTTTTTATGAATATAAAAACCCTAGAAATAATCGCGATAACTTGTGGAATAATCAGGTACGCATAGCCATTCATTTTACTTGCAGTTCTATAGAAATCAGTTTATCAATGGACTCAGAAGCGAGCGCCCTCGTTCTTATTCTCTACTGACCCTCTCATGAAAAAAAATAGAACCATAGAAAATCAGCTTGAGGTCACATTTTCCTGCCGGAACAGCGCATAATGTGCAATATGCAGGGATACATCCTAATTACATTTTAGAATGAATCGTCAACTGGAATTAAGAAATGGAAAATATCAGCTATACGACAAGTTCATTGGAAAATAGACACACATAGAGTCCAGACTATTAAAAACGTCGACAAGAAAAAGTACTCTTGATCCAATCAGAATCTAGCTTAAATCAAGAACCAAGCCTCTCAATTTAAGCGGATTTCGTTTTGATTTAAGCAAAAATCCGATTGAATCAAGAGTATTTTTTCTTGTCAATGTTTTCAAGAGTCTGGACTCTGGATCCAATGTGTTTTTTTTTCCAGTGTTCTTTAACATGACTCAACCATAACCTTCCGTAGGAACTTCGTTCAATAAATTAGACTTTTCCCAAATTTTTGAAATCAGTTTCAACCTCCTTCCCCCACCCTTCTTCCAAAAACACGTGTAGAAAGTTGCTGCCTGGACAAATCTTATTATTTTCAGCTGATCTGTAAGAATCAAGCATCAAAACACGATTCTGTGACTAGCACAACTGAACTGTTCGTGTCATCAGTACCAGCTATGATGTCACCATTCCCGAAAACTACAATACACAGGCTAAATAACGGAGAGACCTTGACCTGCAAGCAATTAAGGCACCTCCGACACTTTTCCGACGTTAATCGCGTAAAAAAGAGCTGATCGATCCAACCCTCTGACACGGCCCCCTCAACGAAAAAGCTCTTGACGAGAGAGTGTCCTTTAGTGAGCCTTTAACTAGTTTCGCTGAATGAGAACATTTCCTTCGCTTCTCAATAGAAGTGCTCTCCAGGAAAAAAGAAGAGGCGGATAAAAACATGGGGTCGCATGCAACTGAACAAACTTCACTCCTTCGCTGACAGAGCGACAGAAAGAGACGAAAGCTCTCATTGAATTAGTTAGGGAAATAATTATTGGTCTCGCTTTGACATTGTCATGTACGTACATGTGAGGTTGCTCTGAGAACTACGAGTGAATACCGCATTACCTTTCCAGTCTCAACGAGAATGAGAATTCTCCAGAATAAACATTGACTGAAATGAGCACAGTGCCTCCCTTATTAAAAATTTGCACCTCAGGCCCGGTGACACCTCAGAATTTGAAATTTATATAAAAAAAAACGGGCTAAATCAAGAACAGAATGTGTATTTGCATGTAAATGTGCTTTGTCACGTTGACACTATGCATTATCATTAGCGTAAGAGTTAATTGTTTTGTTGGTTGTTTGGTACATTCAATAGCAATGCGATTTTTTTCTCTCTTTGTATCGTCGTTTCTTAACACGAAATTCAATTTCTTACGTGGGAAAACTAAAATTTGAACTTTAAGTAAAAGTTGATTCTTATGATTGCCTACACTGGAAAAAAAAACTTATTGAATCTAGAGTCCAGACTCCTAAAAACATCGACAAGATAAAATACTCATGATTCAATCAAATTTAAGCTTACATCAAGAACCAAGCCTCTTAATTTGAGCGGATTTCCTTTTGATTTAAGCTTAAATCTGATTGAATCAAGAGTATTTTTTCTTGTCAATGTTTTCAAGAGTCTGGACTCTAGATCCAATGGTTTTTTTTTTTGTTTTTTTTTCTTCCCAGTGTAAGACAGACTGTCTCAACCCTTACTCCTCTCACTGGAACTTGAGTCGTAACAGAGTTACGATTACGCGGAGCTCCCCATCCCACTAGGAAAATTTTCCAACTGCGCCTGAGTCTCGATACTTTTTCTTCGTATGACATCTAATCGTATGATCGCGTAATTTGCTGACGCTAATAACATATCAGCACCGACTGCCAGGAGTGCTCCGTTGTTCAATTGGAAAATGAGCTCAGAATCAGTGAAGCGGTGCAAAAAATTCCCATCGCGAGCCACGATTGGATTTCCGTCAACAAAGGCTAGAAGTGGCGCAGCAAAGTAATTGCACTAAATGAACGAGAGTTTTATTTGTTTACCGCGAGAGTCTTGGCGCGATTGTCTCTTTCCTCACGCATTTCGCTCAAGATCGCACTTTTCAAGTATCTCTACGCAGCTCGTCTTCAACTCGCATTTCGCAAACTAATCATGGAAAAGAGAGGGAAACACTGAGAACTATTCTGGCACAATATACACTGGAAAAAAAACACATTGGATCTAGAGTCCAGACTCTTAAAAACATCGAAAAGAAAAAATACTCCTGATTCAATCAGATTTTTGCTCAAATCAAGAACCGAGCCTCTTAATTTGAGCGGATTTCCTTTTGATTTAAGCTTAAATCTGATTGAATCAAGAGTATTTTTTCTTGCCAAAGTTTTCAAGAGTATGGACTCTAGATCCAACAATTGGGTGTTGTGTTAGAAGTGGAGATAACACCACTGAGGTTGTTTATGGTGCGGTTTGAGGTGGGTTTCAGGTGGGGAACATTTGATGGAATAGAGGGTGGAATTGCAGGGGTGTATGGGGAGGTTGTCGGTGAAGGTGGTTGTGACGTAAGGGAGAAATCAGGTTAGTTCGGGGGAATTTTCTGTGGGGTTCTGGAGGGAAGGAAAAATTTTCGGCATGGAGAATTTGAGGGGAGAAGGTTGTGTGGGGTAGGGAATGGGGAGGCATAAAAACATTGTTAATTAGTGAGAGGTGATAAAGTAAGAGTGTGTGGTTTCTTATGGATACTAAGGTAGGCATTGAGGATAGGTTTCAATGGGCCAGTGTGGTGAGGGGAATGTTTTTGGGAGAATGAGTATGTGGGGTTGGAAAGGTAGGATTTTGGGACGTGTTTGGACACTGTTTGTGGGAGAACTGGCAGTGAGGGGAGGGGAATGGTTAGGTTATGAGATGTGAGGAAGTGAAAAAAGGGGGGAAATAGGAGAGAAAAAGGGGAGATGAGGAGGAAGCGTGTGGTGGTGGTGCGGTTGTGTTTTGGGTTAGGTTTTCAACAAATGGAAATAAACATGATAGGAAGGGCATAATAGAGTAGCGGGGAATATGGTGATTATTTGAGTGAATAGAAATTGGTTTGTGTGTTTAGATTGTGAGTGCATGTTTAGGTATTTTGTCGTGTTTGTGGTGTGATTTTATGTCTCGGGAGCAGGGAGAACGTTTTAGAGAACAAGAATAGTTAAAAGTGGGAAAGGGGGTTGGGGAAAGAACAGGGGCGAGTGTTTGGGTTTTAGTAAAGGTGGGGGAATGTGAGTTCGCTTTGTAGGAGAGTGAGTAGAGAAGAATAGGAGTAAGTGCGTTGGGGAAAGACGCGAGAGGGGGGGAGGGGGGGGAGGTGAGGAAGGGTATGGGAGAATTTATGAACAAAATAAAAGTGTTGAGGGAATGGTTGGAGGGTATGCCGGAGAAGGTGTATGTTGGAAAAGGGGGACGGGTGGGTAGTTATGGGATGTTGGGGGTGGATGTGAATTGTGTGATTTAGAGTGCTGTTGTGGGGGTGGAATTAGAGCATGGGTGGGAGGGGGGGTATTGGACAGTATATGCTTGATGTGGAGCACGTCTGGATTGTTTTGTAACTGTAAAGGAGTCTTGGGAATTGTGTTATGAACCCCCGTGCGTCACTGATCTGTATGAAGGGGGGGTCATAAGCGTGATTGGAAAACAGACGATATTGGTTGGAAAATTCTGGGGAGATTGCGTGGTTTGTTAAATTGCGGAAATGAGAATAAGGGGTTTTTGGCGAGTGGATACTAGGAGATTGGAGAGGAGACGTGATCTTAAACCTAGCGCGGGCGGGTTTGAGTGGAAGGGTTTATGTATTTTGAGGAGATTGGTATGGGGTGGTTGGGGTGTTATCATAGGAAATGCACCCCTGGGTTTGTGTGAGTGTGGTGTCCGGGGTAGTTTGGTTTTGAACTTTCGGAAGGTTTGTGTTTTGGGGGTGGGAGGCTTTTGGGAAGTTTCGATAAGAGTTGTTGACAAAAGGCCTAGACACAACACAAGAATATATGTTTCATTTGTTACGAACTAATTCGATATGTATTGGGGGATATGGATATTTTTAAATAGGGTAATTCTATAATGAATTGAGAGAAAATGGGCACTGGGAGAAGAAAGGGTTTAAAGGAGGTTATAGGAAAAAGTCACTAATAGTAGCAAGCGAAGCGAAACGGTAGATTATGTTAAATGGGAAGAAGAAGAAAGATATGGCGGAGAAGTGGATTGAGGTGTGAACCGCGAAGTCAATTCTTTCGGGGGTTAGGGGGTTTTGAGATGTTAGAAGAGCGTCTGTATTTAGGGGTGGGGAAAATTTGGGGGGGATGAAGGGGGGAGAGGTGATTGGGGGTAGGGGATTTGATTGAAAGGTTTAGGGTATTCATCGTGAATATGCCATAAACATTCAATAAAATTACATGACCGACCCTCCGATTGATATAGTATAAAATCAGCGTGTGACAGCAAAGACGGGAAGATTAGGGTCGATAGGTTGGAATACATTTGAGGTGTGTAATTAGATGATGTGGTGGGTGGGTGCAACCTTGGAAATGGGGAGGACAGGGGGGGGTTTAGGAGGGCGGGAGTGGTAGTTAGTTGTGATTTTTAAGGATAGTGTCAGTTAAGGGAAGCAGGAGAGGAGAGAGGAGGAGGGCACGCGATAGAGTCTAGGGATAGGGTGGAGATGATAAAGAAAGTAAAGAATACGGGGAATTTAGATTATATAAAGAGACAGAATAAAAATTGCTGCTGCAGAGGTAATCGTGAAGGGGGGGAGTAGGGGATATTGAGTTGTCATTACATTTTCAATTGTTCGGAATCCCTGATACAGGAGGGCAAAATATAAGTGATTAAATATGGGAATAGGGGTAGTTAATATGAGTAAATGACTAGTGGTCAGCCAGTAGAAGATGGAAGGGTTACAAGGTGCGAAGTAAAAGCGTGGGTAATATGGGTAAGGAAATAAACCGTGATAGTACAAGTGGTAAAGATAACAAAGAATTCAAGACAGTGATATTACCCCGGGGAAGTGGTGCGCCCGGCGGGGTGTAGATTGAGTAGGGCTACATAACAGCATCGAGCAAAAAAAATGAAAAAGGAAAGGGCCAGGAAAAGAGAGGATGTGGACCGGATCCGTCATAGCGAGAAAGTTTGCTCGGATAACAAAAGTAGAAGACACGATTTATAACACAAAGGTAAATAAATAGCACACGCCGCGAGTCGGGGAATGAAAAAGTATATCTCCTCATACTGTAGTCACTTGCTGTTAGATGAGAAGAGTGGGATAGTTGAAGGTGAGCCTGGAGAATAGGGAGAGTTGGCACATTTGCTTGTGTGATGTTAGGTGTAGGGGTGTAATTAATTTTATGGATACAGCATAACTGTAGGGTATTTGAGGGGACGATTTTGGGGGAACAATGTACATATTTTGCGTTGAGTAGATGAGGTCATAGGTGTTTATTATTTTTAGAGTGAGGCGGGTAAAGTTTGGGGTGGGATGTAGGAGTGAGAGGATTGGGGTATGTCATGGAGATGCAGAGTACTAGTATGGTCTAGATGACACGTGGTGAGGTTGATTAATATATGAGGCTTTAGGCATAAGGGGGAGATTGTCTGAGGTTGGGTAGGAGGGGAGATAAGAAGTTGGTAGGAGGGGAGCTATTGAAGTTGTTTAAGTCAGGAAGTATTAGTTATGATTCGTTTATGTGGTATGTTAACGAACCGCAGGAACTATGAGTAAGTTTCCATAAACAGAACACCACAACCCCTCACAAACCAATGTACCGACCAACAAACCCATTACAAAAACGACCCAACCCAAAGACCACCACATAACGTACCCACCCCCCCTCCCCCCACAACCAAAACCCACCCTCACCCACAACCCCTACCCACCCCCCCCCAATCCACAAACCCGACACCACCACCCACTCCCCACGACCCCACCCCCTATAGTGATTAAGAGCCAATGCCTACACAATCTGAAAACTTCAGAGATCCATATGAACCTAAACTTCGGGTCCCACGCACGAGTTTATTTTTTCTCCAGTGTATTGAGTTGATGGAATTCAAAGGTGGTGCAGATAATCGGAAACGATAGATATCGAAAGTCAGAACCGGTGGCGAAGCGAGAATGATCGATTTTCGATACTTTCCCATTTGAAGCTCTGGTAAAGGATTCATTATCAATGTGTTCGCTGCGAACACCCTGTTTATCGATCCTTTTCCATAGGTTTAAATGGCAGATAAATCGATTTATCGCAAGGCACGCTACGCCACTGGTCGGAACATTTTGAGGAGGTGACCGCGGGGATTGGTAAAGTTAGGAGATTAATATAAATCGCAAACGAAAATTCTAAAACTTGGACACTCGAAACCCGTGCATCTTCGAAAATATATACTGATGAGCCTTTGCCTTTATGACCGTAGGCGGAATTGCAGGAAGGGGGGCGGGGCGGGGCGGGGGGGGGGGGGGCTATTCGCTAGCCACTAGTAATTTGACTTTGTGCAATAAGCTGAAGTAATATCTTTCATCTTTGAAATTGTATTTGAATGAACTTTTCTGTGAGAAGAGCTCCGAGAGGCCCCGGAACCTCTTCTAAACTTCAAAGCCGGAGAGATGCCTACGAACTCCCTTTTGAAGCTGTTGAGGTTTTCATTTTGCAGAGGAAATAGTCTGTACCTTTAACGCAGAATCAGAGAAATATCGTTCATTTTTGGGAACTTCAAAAATAAGAGAGAAAAATGAAAAAGGAAATTTAAAAAAAGGCGGCAAGAAATCGAACAGTGTAAAATTCGACCATTGATTATCAAAGAACCCTCATTCCCGCTCAAAATTGATGACTCACTATGGAAACGCCTATTTTGACACCCGGCAAAACAAGATTCATGAATGGTGGAACTTGGAAACTTAAAAAAATCGTTTTACGTTAGTGTCATTAAGTCATTTACGTCAGAGTCTGGAAAGTTGAAAATCGAAATTTTAGGTCAAGTTCATCCGTGAAATTTAGTTTTGTATGTAGTACATAAGTACTCCTGAAATTTTTTGCCAATCTACGTGCTCGAGATTTCGTAATGATCAATGTGACGCACTCTCTTTCGATAGTTTGTCAGATAGTGTCTACTGAATTACTGAAGAGGTACTCTGCGTCAATGGAGGATGGCTCTTCGCTCCCTGCTCCCCAAAATTACGTCCAAGGTTTGCATCCCGCACGCATTCAACTTGGCAATCCAGGCAAGTCTGTGCAGACTGGTAGTTCAATGTCAATATAAATGTGACATTTAACGGTTCATGAATAGATAAGGGGAATCATTATGCGACCTTGAACACCCAATCACCCATGCCTCAATTTCTTCACCCAGAGGGAGAGAGGAAAACCGAGAGAAAAAAACAGTATAAATAAATGAATCATCATTTAAGACTGGTGATAAGCGCCGACAAACGTCACAGCCAGTCAATCAGCGACCGCGATTGCTACGTCGCACGGAAACTAAATGTGCGCTGTTGAAACCTCGAGTGGGTAAATTGTGTTGTGAGCCATTAGACTGAATGAAAAATTGTATTGTTTTTCACTGCCAAGTAGCAACTTTGTAATCCAATGACAGTGACGGCATGCTATTGTTTCATTTAAGTGTCTGGAATCCGAGAGTAACTAAAAAATCTTGCTCTCAGTACCAGCAAACCGTAAAAAATCATTGCACAGGCAAAATAGATGAGATTTGAAGAATCTAAGCCCATGATGATTTTACTAGACCGCAACATGTATATCACATGGTGCGAGTAAATTGAAAAAATAAATTTACTGAGTAAACCATCGGATCCTAAGAAAATCCTTACTGAAGAAAAAACAGCCCACAGTTGGTTGAACGCTCTTTAAACCGTGACTAAGATATCTCAAGGAATTTGAAATGAAAGGACATTTTTTTAACTTCTAGACTTCTCTTGCGTTTATGGGTCTTTTATGGTGACCCAGGATTAATTGTGCACAAGTACTTTTATTTTATTTTTTGGGGGGACGGGGTGGTGATTATTTCTCTTTAAAGGAACTTAATAATTTTCTTACCAACAAAAGCACCGGTAGGTATTCAATGCCCGATTTATTTTCATAATTATACTGGTAAGGACAGAGTTAAGTTTGAAAAAAAAAGAAATTATCTTCTCTTGATATTTACTTTGATGCTCTCAGAATATCCAAACTAATGTCAAAAGGAGAAAAAACAGCTTAAAAATGGGACTCGGTAAGTTCCTTTGAAAATGAGAAATTTTCTGCACATACGTGAAATAGTGAACTACGAATTTTAAATAGAGCAATACGGCCTGAAAACTTAATTCTTTTCCATTACGTCTAGCTCCGAGTAAAAAAGCAAACCAGAACACCAACACCATTGCCTCATCTAGTGCTAAAACTCAAATTTTCCGCATATTGACTTATTCCATGCTGCCGTACTGAGAAAAAACGCTACGTGAACATTCTAGAGTTGCCAAATTTCTTCCGATATTGATATAATGTTAATTTTTGAGGAGACTCATGAATATTTTCTCTCGAAATTTTCAGATAAGTCAGATCTGATCGCGAATACAATTTCCTGAAAATCTTGAGGAAAACTATGTACAGATTCCCTGGAAAATTCGTACTTTATGAAAGGAAATTTGGCAACATCTGAAGGTTTATACGGCGTTTTTCCCTAGCATAGCAGAATGGGAGTTTGCATGCGATTTGGCGACGGTGCCTCCATAAGTGCACGTAATGCAATCGTTGCACTTGCACTTGGACGAAGATTACGCGACGCGTGGCGTAATCACCCTGAACTTACACTGCGTCGTGATTTGCATTTCTAGTGGTCCGGTTTCGTACATGGTTGTTAAATGTACCGTCAAATATTTTCTCCTATATGATCATCGTCACCCTGAGAAAAAATATATATTAACACCTCTGCCCAATTTAGGGGAAAGCGATCTTCTGTGTCTCATAAGAGGAAACTCAGGAAACTTTTCCATCGAAGAATTGTGACTTGAAAGTTTCAACGACTTTCTCGCTGAGAATAAAATTATTCAAGTAAATCTGTGAATAGTTTTCAAAATCGAAGTATTTAAAATCTAATTTTGCTGTAAAGCATCATTAATGAGAATGCGAGTGAAGAGCGGAAAGAGGAAAGACAAAAAATGTAATTAAACTAGTTAATCTTGCAAAGTTTAAGTGCCTACATTAGTCGTAATGAGGCAAAACATAATCTTGACTGCCGAAAGTAATACTTTTACACAATTTAAGTCAACTAAAATAGTTTTGCAATACCTATTTAGATTTTACCCGTGCCCAAATCATAATGCAGTTTTGTTCATCGGATGTCTGATCAGCCTCTAACAAAGTTGAGTTACTTCGAATTTGGCTTCATCAAAGAGTGCGATAGCTGAAACTGGACTTAGATGCAGAACTTCCGCGGGCTTTTAGGCTGTACTGCTCTATGGACTGTAGATCAATTTATATCCATACTTGTATAGATACATGTATTTGTCCTCTCCTTCAGTTGGCAGCCTCGCTTTGATATCAACTGACATGGTGAATGGCGATCCTTTTCTATGACCATCGTTGCGGACGAAGCGATAGAGGCCGAATGGATACTTTTCAATGTTACCATACAGATCATTCCGTAACAATCATTCGTTCAACTTCGATTTACGTTATATGTATATATTTTTCCCTATTTATTATGGACTGCGCATTGCAAATAGACACCTTCAGTATTCAATGCGGGTCGGGTTCTTATTTTTCTTTGAGAAAAACGCATGGAGAAAACGCTATCACACCTACTTTATGGAATGCACGTCTCCCACATTCTTTTTCTTCCTCATCCTCATGCTCTTCCTTCGCTTTCCTCAAGTTGCGTTAAACTCCTCACTCCTCTCCTTTATTTTCGCCGTGAAATCTTTATTAATTTTCAGCAGTCGCATCATCAAGCTATTTCGATTTTACTACTTACAGTAGTTTTCAAGTAAATTTACCTGCAGGAAAGAAGAGCAGGAATATGTTTCCAATGATACTTCGAATTCCCGCTATGTTACTCGTCTTTTATTGGCCTGTTCCATTAATCAAAGGGGCAAAAATCGCCGGGAAAAATTGGAGTTTCAAATTGAAACAAATTTGAACTGAACTGAAGTAGTGGAAAATTAATTTTATGCACTGAAGCTATAAAATTCCATCTTGTATGTTACAATACATTTGCACACAAATCAAGATATAGCACACACATAGGAATTAGTATGAGGTGGGGTGGGAGGGGGGGCTATCCCTCCAAAAAACCCACTTGGCCCCTCCTAAGGAATGTGACGGATTTCGCTGAATATGTGCGTGACAAATTTTTCACCTTGGAACTATTACTTCGATTAATTTAATTTATCGGTAAAAGCAGCTCAAAAATTTCGGAGCTGAGGGATTTCCATAGATTTCCCTAAACGAGGTGTTTTTCCATGTCCCTTAGCCGAGGTGTTCCTCTGGCCCCCTCCCCCACAATAAGTTTCTATTCCGCCCACGCACACACTAATACACTACGTAATATATACACAATTTGATACAACGTGTGAAGGAGTTAATTGGATTACATTTTGCAATAAGGAACTACTATCTCTGGCTCTTCCATTAAAGCACATATCTGCATAAGGAAACCAATGGCATGCATGTTGTTTCTAAAATGGGCCAGAAATAATGGTTCCTTATTGCAAATTGTAATCCAATTGGTCATTCAGTATTGATTGCAAACAGCAAGGTCCTATGAGCCCAAGACACAAACGATTTTCCGAAAATGCACCTAAAATATCATTGGCCTGAACCGTCTTGATTTTAGATTTCCCTCTGACTTGAGATTTGACGATGATATTTAGAGCATAATAGTCTCGTATCTACTGGAACATAGTTCTTCCTCTGTTTAAGTTTATATAAGACAATCAATTATTACAGTTGAGGCAAACTGTCTCTCTGTCCACTATCGATATTTTTATTGTGTTTAAATAGAAGAAAAACATTATTGTCAACTTGCAAAATTGCCACTGCTCGTATCATTCGTATATTGATGGCAGCCGCTATTCATGCGTCATTACTTCATGGCTCTCCAACAACCAATTTATTTTCATATTGTTGATGCCCAGACACTTTCTAATTATGTTTTCTTTTCACACTCGCAAACGAATCGTTAACGCTAATTAACATACGGTCTCGCGATCGCCTTCTCAGACCCACCGTGGCCTCTCCCACCGAAATAAAGACAGCAATGCGCAACTCACCCCAGAGAAAAAGTAAGAAATTAGAATTTAATGGTCACTTTGCTGCCATTTTGGCCGCATTTGTGTTGCTAGTGCTGGAAATGTGTGATTATCACGAAATTGTACACGGTATAGCAAAATAGATTCAAATTTCAGTTCGCAATACATTATATAATGTATGTAATGTTCGAGTATGTAAAATACTCTCTCTTTCAATGTCCCTATAAGACGACGTTCAGGCTGTGTTTCATGAGGTCTAACTCTCGGTTTCGCGCTGCGTGTCACATTGTCGGCCTCTGAAAATTCTGCGAAATTTTCAGCCCATAGAAAAATGAAATTTTGCTCCGTGAAATTTCATTCTGCTCCGTAAACAGATGACCACAACGACGGCGATCACCACGTTAAAGTATGGACAACCTTTCCAGAAGTATGTTAAATTCTTTCCTTTGTTGTTCATTCGTGTTGCAAACTACGCAGATCGCGCTCTGAGGTATTTCAGACTTTTCTGATGTGCCAAACGTAATTCTCGAGTGGATTTTCCCTCTGAATTTATACTCAGTTGGCTGTACCTCTTGCGTGCAAATTCTAAATTACTCTAAAATCATTTTTTTTTAGTAAAATACGAATGGAGAATTTGCACTCAAATTTTTTATCGCCTCATCCGAGAGTGCTCTAAGTGTTGATTGCGCAGTATTTTTTACAATTTTCTTCTGACATGGGAAATGCTTTAAAAATAGATTTAAAAGTGAGAAAATGTTTCACTTAGTGACGTCATCTAGCGGCATTTCCCATTTAAACACACGTATTTTAGCAGAATCGATTATTTTGTCCATATCTCCTCTGATAATTACTCAATCTCTGAATCAAGGGTGTCTTCGTGACAGTTCACTCAGTAGATTCTACTTTAACACGAAATTCATAAAATTTCAGACCCTTGCAAATTCTCCATTGCACTGGAAAAAAAACACATTGGATCTAGAGTCCAGACTCTTAAAAACATTAACAAGAAAAAATTGTCTTGATTCAATCGAATTTTTGCTTTAATCAAGAACCAAGCCTCTTAATTTGAGCGGATTTTCTTTTGATTTAAGCTTTAAATCTGATTAAATCAAGAGTATTTTTTCTTGTCAATGTTTCCAAGAGTCTGGACTCTAGATCCAATGTGTTTTTCTTCTAGTGTGGTGCGATTCCTTGGAATTCGGTCCAAATCGACCCATTGACTTAACTACCTCCTTTAATTTTGGATGTTTTTAAAGCGACGTGTTTGTTAACACGGTGCTCGTAACGAGCACTGAGCAAAATCGCACTTGCTCGCGCGGCTCCGTTAATGAAAATATTTACGACTCATTGAACTCACGCGGTTGGAGTCACACTTGAGTGAGCCTCGAAACAATCCCGTCGCTGCGGTGTGGTACGGGCGCCCGCCCGTTGGATTCCGTGCTATTGACGTAATTTGCCATCGATTCGCCTCCTCTGTAAACAGCGCGTAAACCGACTCCCGAGTCTTGACGAGATAGACAGCGTGTCAGTCTCGCTAGTCACCCGGGCTTCCATTTCTATAAGATTCCCCAACAACGGGGCTCAATACACACGAAATCTGGGTCTTAATCTATTCGATAGCTCCTCGTGTACGGAGTGCGTGAAGGTCTCACTGGCTGCTACGCAAGACCCATCCCCAGCCCCCCAGAACCTTCGCGCTTTTCAGTGGTTCCATTTCATTCAAACTTGTCAATGGCAATCTCACGCTAAGAAAAAGCGCATTGCCTCTCGCCGACTGCGGTATTCAAAATTCAGGTGACCCGCGGGCTGATTATTGAAATTGATAGACAAAGAAGACATAAGGAGTATGGAGCGATCCCATTGGTTGTTGAAATGGGTGGTTCTTACAGACTAAGGGAGAAAATTATGGACTATCTAATGGATCTCTCGAGGGATGCCGTTAGTTAGTCTATTACCTACTTTCTTTGTCCATTTCAACCACCTCCTTCCACCAATAGATTATCCCTTTTGTCTTCTTTGTCTATAAATTTCAACAATCTGCCCGCTGCACCGAGAAGTTAAACGCTTCGGTTGCCAATTTCAATCGTCCAGCAGGCTGATTATTGAAATGAATAGACAAAGTGATAGACAAAGAAGACCTAGAGAGGATGGAAGGATCCTATCCGTCGAAATGGGTGATTCCTATAGACTAGGGAAGTACGCGGTCTCTCGCGGGATGCCGTTAGTTTGTTTATTGCGCACCTCCTTTGTTCATTGCAAACATCCGCTTCCACCGATAGGATCCCTCCATATCCCTCATGTCTTCTTTGCCATAGCTTTGTCTATCAATTTCAATAATCGGTCTGCTGGTAGCTTTCAGCTTAGGTGCACACACCTACTTAACCTATGCGCGTAACACAGCTACCTGGACGAGCGCGACGTTGGTAACCTAGGTAGACGTGTAACTGTGACTTTCCGGAACAGCGGACCGATTATTGAAATGATAGACAAAGCTATAGACAAAGATGACAAAAGGGATATGGAGGGAACCTATTGGTGGAAGTTGGTAGTTGCAATGGACAAAGGCAGCGGGTAATAGACTAACTAACGGCAACCCACGACGAGAAACCCGACAGTTAGTCCATACTTTTCTCCCTTAGTCTGTAAGAACCACACATTTCGACCAATAGGATCGCTCCATACCTCCTATATCTTCTTTGTCTATAACTTTGTCTATCAATTTCAATAATCAGCCCGCTGGTCATCTGAGTCGGAACAACCGCGGTGGGCGAGGGACAGTGCGCTTTTTTGCGTGGTAAAATCGAGTGGAACAAAATTCAAATTCGGAGGTCAGTGCTATTTTTTGCGCAATGACGGTTGGCGAGTAGCTTATTAAGCTAAAAATTCGCCTAATGATGATAAAAGATTGGCTGGTTGAGCACTTTGTGGGGCGAGTTATTGCAAATTAGGCTTCAATTGATGATCACAGTGTCCATCCAAACGAGAGGAAATGTGTCGGGAGTCATCAGTCTCCAAATCGGTACTTCGCATTATTTTCGGATGAAAGCTTAGCGGAAATGTTCCGTCTGGCGAACAATTATGAATAAAGGCACTCCATTTTAATTAAAGAGAACATTTTATTGTGACTGACAGTCATCAAACGGTCCAATTTGATTGGAATCGGTTTCTGAATTAAAGCGTCTATTGAATCTTATATCGAATCTTATTGAATGGTGCCAGGGAGATATTGCGATAAGTTTTTGGTTTTCGCTGAAATATGAAGTAAGCAGCTCTATAATCACGCAAAATTTGCAACATCGAAAATCGCTATAAGTGATTTGGTAATTTCACCTTCGCATACCGTAGAATTGTTTTCAGTTGACCTCAGTCAATCATTAAACGCGCGAAAAGAGACAACATTCATCACAGCGCCTGAATGCAACTATTCGTGTTCCATGGATGTGCGTGTTGCATAAAGAACAATTGAAGGCGCCCGGGCGCCCCGGCCTTCCTTGTCCGCGCCGAAATGTGGAGCGTTGTGCTTGTGCGCCCCGCCGCGCCGGCTTTTAATCTTAATAAGGCTCTTCCTCAACATCCACGTTTTACAAGCAAAGGCTCTGTTTTCCATCGCCAAGGAACCAGGAGAGATTGAACTTTGCTTTTCGCGAATCGAATCAACGTTACTCAGTTTGCCACGTTTTTTCATGCATTCGTATGCAATAAGGACTGAAGTGAATTAAACCTCTGAAGTCGTACCTTAGAAACAAATTCTTAAAGTTTGCCGTCAATAAATATTTTCTCAACTCAAAAATGATGGTTTTTGGTTCAAGTTACCTCTCCGCCCATTCCAACGACTTTTTTCCTGTTCCTAGAGAATTCAGCTTGAATCGAGATAAAGAAAAGAAACTCTTGGTAGGAAACTCAAGAATTGTCGTGCTTAAAGCCGCAAGCACTTTTTTTCCAGTGTAGGTTTTTGTTTCCCTTATTTTTGGGCGTTAATTTGCTCCTCTGTCTAGGATAACTCGAGAGTTTAAAAATTGTACTTATTAGCTCGTTCACGAGTTCAAAAACGGCAGAAAACAATTGAGGCTATTCTAGAAACAGGAGCGTGCCTAATTGGATCCGGGCGTGGAGAGAAGGGCAGGGTGCATCAGTAATGCAGGAGAGAAGGCAGGGTAGGGTAAATTAACACCGTTTAAGCGTTAACACGCGCACGACGCGCGCGTATCGAGTTGCCATTAGTTTTTTTCATTTAAACAACGCTCTCCACCTCTATCTCGCGAAAGAGTTAAGGATTGGAATTATCTAGCACCCGATTGCGATCAGCTTCTATTGGCGCGAAATGGGAAAATGTACTGATTTTTTTTTTTTTTTTCTTTTTCTTTCTGATTCAAGGACTCTTCAAAGACATCGCCGTTTAAACGTGCACCGTTCTTGTCTTCTTGCAAAGAAAAATACGGAGGGGCAGTGTTGCGGAAATGAATATTTATTTTCAATTAAAATGACGGATTATGATCGCGAGCCAAGAACGAAAATTTGTCACCGTGAGAAATATAATTAACATGAACTCTTACATGTATATCATGGTGTTTAATCCCAAACGGAATTTTCGATAGGACATAGTAAGCACAATGAAAAGTGTGTCAACATAATCCAAAGTATGCGACGGAGCCAGGTAAAACGTGACTTTTATGGTGGGAAAAAATTGAGGTAACTCTACTAGTGGCGAGGCGTGAGTGATCGATTATCGATGATCCCCCAATGAAGATGTTGCATAAGTAAGGAATTTGCGATTTGACAAGTGATTCTTGAGTAAAAGTTCGCGAGAAACACGATGGTGCCACTGGTTTTTTTTTAAATCAACTCCCAAGCTCAAAAAAAGCTCTCAAGTTAAGGCAAAAATGGAGGGGATATCCCACGCTATCCTGAGAGTCCACGTCTACATCAAGACAAACTCTTCATGCGAAGATAGGGAGCAAATACATTAGCAGGGTTGCCTCTCAGGGTCTCGATGTAGAGGTGGACTCTCAGAATAGCGGGGGATATCCCCTCTATTTTGGCCTCAACTTGAGAGCTTTTTTGAGCTTGGGGGTTAATTTCAGGGAAAACCAGTGGCGTCATCGTGTTTCTCGCGAACTTTTACCTACGAATCAATTGTCAAATCGCAAATTCCTCACACATGCAACATCTCCATTGAAGCTATGGTAAAGAATCGATTATTAAGGTCTTCGTTGCAAACACCCTGCTTAGCGATCCTTTTCCACACGTTTAAATGGCCGATCAATCGATATATAGTACAGCACGCCACTGGTAAATCTACGACGACTTATTGTTCAAGAGGATAACTTTGAATCACCTGACACAAAAACCACCTTAAGTTCCAAAAATGTACGCTTTTGCAGAGGTAGCAATTTTTAAATAATTCAATTTTTAAAAGTGTATAGGTATTTGTGACCCAGTCAATCGTGACCGATTTACGAAATTACTCCCTCGATATACTTAATTTTATCTCGCTGCCTCTAATTAATAAATACTGTTTTCGAACAAGTCCGGTCTCAGGCATTTTGTTAGAACACCGTCATTTGCAGGATGTAATGCGATCGAATCGTTTTCCTCGCGAAAGAACGTAACTATATTTCAATGTTGTCAAATTCCTCCTCTTAAATTGCATTTTTACAAGAAGAATCTTAGGAGTTTCTAACCGAAGATTTTCCTGATTTTTCCTTTTGATCTCATGCAAAAATGGACAAGAAATTTGGACGAAATTTTCGCGGGTACTTTTTCGTAAAAAATTGAATTGCTTGAGTCAATTTTGCGACCTTGAAGTAGAGTTACGTTCCCTCGTCCGAAAAAAGACGAAAACTTTTTTTTTTTTTTTTTTTTTTACTATTTCAAATAGCCCCCAAGGGGTAATCCCACGCTTTAAGACCCATCCCCCCTCCGTCCCTACTGAACCAGTCCCAGGCAACCATTGTTTGAATTGTTGAATTGACCAGTGATAAAATCACATACTGTTTATCCGAACCTTGGTACCTATGCTTTTATTGTGGACTCGTGCCGTAGATGGGCATTATGTACATACAGTGAAGAGCAATATCGTTCTTCAACCAGACAGCTCGACGCGGCAAGTCACGTAAACCAGACGGAATTCTTGAAATCTTGCGAATCCCGAGGCAGCGCTCTTATCCTCGCTGTGGCCTGGCCGATATGACTCGCACCCGGAATGGAAGTCTGGATTTGCCGCAGTCCACAGAGACTACGTGTTCATTCCGTTCTTTCCTGCTTGTTGTCTGGAGAGCTTCAACGCAGCTCTCGTAAACCGGAAATTTCACATTCAAAAATTAAGTTTAGTGAGAAAAATCTACCCCCCCCCCCCCCCCCCAAGAAAACTTGGGTTTCAGTATTCTAAACTGGAGGTTTTCCGACCGTACTCAGATGAACATTTTGGAGTGAAACTCTATGCCGGAGTCTATGTAGCGTCCAAAAACCCAGAGTGATGCGGAGTATAATTTATTCTCCTTACGGAGTAACTTGCATTATTACGGAGCGGAATCTACCAGTGGCGTGGCGTGAATTGCGATTTATCGATTGTTATGCCATTTAAACTAATGTTAAAGAATCGATTATTAAGGTGTCCGCTGCGAACACCGTGTTTACCGATCCTTTTCCAACGGTTTAAATGGCCGATCAGTCGATTTATCGCAAAGCACGCCACTGGAAAGTACCCTTTTTGCGGAGTGTCACAGGCTTGTATGGTGCTAATTTCACTTCGCACTTGTGTCGCTCGGGGTTGTTGGGTGCTACTTAATATAGACTCCGACACCGAATTTCACCCCTCAATTTTTAACAGTTTAACTTGAAATTTATTTAAACACATCAAAATGCGTAAGGCTTTGTCGGACCTCCCCACGTCGCGGCGTATCGACCGTAGCTGAGTTGCTGAGACGTAGCTTGCAAAATGTCTAGAACAGAGCGTTCCGGATTGAACATTTGAACACCAAGCATGGTGCGTAAAACGTGTTTTGCTTTTACCCTACTAAAATGCAAATGACTTTGACCTTGCCTCATTTCTCTCGGTGCAGTGCACGCAAATGCTATTATCATTCGGGAACCTCGCAGACAAATTGCGATGCGGACAAAATTTATGCGGTTTTAATCCAAGAGACGAGCTTTTCCCTCGAGCTTTGGGTAATAATTCAGCAGTCGCCACACCGGGACTTTTTGCTCGGAAAATGCAGAATTTTCCGGATTTACAGTCCGATATGCTCCTACGCTATGCACCCTTCTCTCCGGTATCGCATCGCGAAGTAAAAGTAGGTCGACGGTAAAGTTATTGATGCGGTGATCGCCTTCCGCTTAAAGCAGGAATGTGGACAAAGAATTGTTTGTCCCAGTTTTAGGGTGTCAAACAGACCTCATTTTTAAAGGGGGGAATCGAATAAACAACACCTATAAATACCGTTTCCTAGCAGGGAGGAGATGAATGGCAACATTGCCGGTTCCAACTACCGTCGCACTACTGCCGAGCTAAGGAAGAACGCCGTATGAACATTTGAGAGTTGCCGAATTTCCTTCGATAAAATGTTTATTTTTTAGGAAAGCTATGAATATTTTTCCTTTAAATTCTCAGAATCTTCAGTTAAAACTTCGAACTAAATTATCTGAAAAATTGAGAGGAAAATATTCATAAATTCATCAGGAAATTCGCGTTATATCGAAGGAAATTTGGCAACGCCTGAAGGTTCATACGGCGTCCTTCCTTAGCACGGCAGTAAGCGTCCACGTTAACAGGCAAATTGCCGTTTCCCGAAAGAAGTAATGTAACTCTATTCCAAGGTTGCAAAATTGATTCGAACGAATTAAAGTTATACAGGAATAAACTTGTGCAATTATCGTCCAACTTTGTCTGATTTTTGCATGTGAGCGGAAGAAACATCAGTAAAATTTCCAGTTAAAATTGCCGAAGGCTCTCCTAGTAGAAATGAAATTTGCGATGGGAAATGTGGCAACATAGCAATTTAGTTACGTTCTCTCGTAAGGAAAATGACAAAATGAACATTTCAATGGGCCGAGAATGCAAATAAGCCGCTTTGTCGAATTGTTTTCAATAGTTTTGGACACCATTCAATCTAGTGGGATCGACTTTGTTGGGGAATAAGTCGCCTGCCTGTCGAAAGCAAAATGTTCGTTCAGAAAGATTCACAGGAACATTACACGGTTTATTAGAGTAACATATCGATGGGCAAAGTTGCGACCTCCGATTGCATTATTGCAAATATTTGTGAATTTCCTCAAAAGAAAAGTAACCGACATACTCGCTTAACCTTTTCTATGAACTTCCATTCTACTTATCCAAAAATTTTCACAGAATTTTTTAAGGAGCTATTTTGGTTATTTCTCTTTAAAAAATAACACCGTATGATCGAAAATTTTGAAACATTGCTATGAAGATATATCGACTTAAACTTCAGCCATCGATATATTATCAAGAGTATTTTCTCGAAGTAAATCGAAGGTATAAAGCGGCACCCACATGACGATACCTACCCATTCGATGATGAAACTTCAAGAGTTCGTGTCTCGGTTTGCGACGTCACGGACTTTTTGGCAAACTTTATTTTTTTAGATGGAAAACTACGCAACGGCAGTTCCTGAAAACTTCCGTAATTTTTATTCTCTATGCGAAGAAAATCCCGTGACAATTTCAATGGATACTTAATGTTGATTGGTGCTCCTTCGTAAAAACCAAATGAGAGCGGAGATTTTGAAACACCGCTAACGAGCACTGTCGGATTGGCAAAGTCGCGTAGATTTGGCAGTATAATGTTTTTGAAGAAAATAATCTCAATAAAAACCATGGTAAAAATGAAAAGGAAGCATCTTTATTGGTACGTTTCAAAATTTTTGATCGTATCTTTATTTTCTCAAAAAATACGAACCAAAATATCTCCTTAAAAATTCTTTCAAGTAACTTGAATGAGTGATGAAATTTTCAAGGGGAATGTTGGCGGTCAAACTTTTCCTAAAAAATGAAGCATGCTTGAAGATTTGCAGTGTTGCGATCAGAGGTCGCGATTTCAGCAATCGCGCTATGTTACTTTAAGAAATCGTTGTATATATCTGTGAATCTTTTTGAGCGAACATTTTGGTTTTGCAACGAAAAAGCAATGTTTTTAAGTTTTCCTGTGACGTAACTGTTTGAAAAAACTATTCTTCTAGCCGATTCTGCACATATATTCTCGGAGATAAGAATTAAGACAAAGGATCTAGGGTCCAACGACCTATTAGTTCTGCATTAATTAGCCATGACTTTTTAAGAATTTACTGAGGAATTAATGAAATGCAGATGAATTGAAATTTCATGCTTCTTTTTTTGGACTCTCTTGCTTTGATTAAACTTGATCTCATCCGTATTTGCAAAGAATCTGGCGATGGGTACCCAGGACCCTCCTCCATCAGACACGGCTGTGAATAAATATTTGAGAGATCAGTGATTAACCTCGTTCGGTGTGGATAGGGAAAGAAGGGCGTTAATTTTTCCCAAGAGATCAGCCATACCTTCAGACCTCAATAAGTTTTTTCCCAGGTTTAGTTGTGGGCGTATCAGCGAAAAAATTCCGTAGACCATACAAAATTCGATTCGAATATTAATAGCGCTGGATCTTAAGCAGGCTCGTGACATTTGCAGTTTTGAAAATTCCAACTACTATAGTGTGGACATGTTCTCAGCGCGTGTTCTAGAATCATTCCACTTAGAATTCGCTTAAAGAATTTTATGTTCACATTTTATAGAGTTGATATATCTACTCGGATTCAAGAATCAAATGCAATTCTAAATCTTCATGGTAATGTCTGTAAGCTGAGGATTCCCTCCAAAATATCCAAGTCGTTCGAATTTAATAACAAGAATCAACCCAAATCAACCCAAATTTTGCATTTCGACGGCGTAAGTCCGCAATCACGTATCTCGTTTGCGGTGTCTGAAAATCTCCGTCATTTTGTTATTTTTTTTTAAAGGAGAACTAATTGAAATCTTTCCGTGAAGTTTATGCAGACTTTTCCTCGCACAGAGAAGAAAAATCTCGGCAGTTTTAAAGAATTGCCGTTGAGAAGTTTTCCGTTACACTTAAAGTAAAGTATGACAGGAAGTCTCCGACGCACAGTAGATCGTTGAATCGCAGTAGATCGCAAATTTTGATGTTTAATTCGTTACATTTTATATTTTAAGGGGTGCTTTTAAATGGAAATTTCACGAGGAAACCAATGGAACCACTTTTAGAACTTCGAAGTTTTGTATAAACGGAGTTAAAGCGTTTGAAGTTTCCCAATATTGTTCGACCTCTCCTATTGACTCGATCTTCTGTGCGACGTCGCGAACCGAGTTATGCGATTGCCGACTTACACCGTCGCTTTTTCCGATATAGATGGCTAACGTGCGAAACCACGTATGTGCGATATGTGTCTTATGATTTTTTTACTCACCGGCTTTCTTGCCGCCGTTGGCGATTTCCAACTTGATGGCGTTGAAGTCCAAGCTCCGATCCTGCTCCCCACGTTCCGCGTCCAGGAGCGCCGCATCCGTTTTCTCTTGTGCCATGGTCTCTCTACAGTCAACTCGGACGGTCACTGGGTTCGCTGACGATGTGCAGACTCGAGCACGCACGACACATCAAAACCGATCCGTGGGTTTCAGAGCTATCCAAGAGGCACACAGAACACCAAGGGGTCGACGCAACCTCTCCATGAAATCCGAGGAGTTACGAATGATCGAACGAGTGTATACAAATACTTTTCGAAGTCCTTTTCAAGCTCGAACGGGCGGTCAGTTTGCGGTCACTTCGATCAGTCTGATCGGGTCGGTGGAGACTGATCATTGGCCCGAAGTCGAGGAACGATGCTGATTTACGATTTACGATTCGTGGTGTGGAACGACGGTGCGGCCGAAAAACACCGGCATGAGCTGTAGAATAGTTGAAAAACAGAATCAGTGAAAACTATACCTAACCTCGTAAAATAAGCTAATATGATTCTGGGGTCAGGGAAGCAAACAGTAATTTAAAAAAAAAAAAAAAAAAAAAAAAAAAAAAAAAAAAAAAAAACTTGCCGGTTTGTGGAAGCGAGAACAACTTAAAATCTACTGTGCATGATAATACACGTATCGAGTGAGTTTTGAAAAGTCGGACTTTCAGAGGAGCAAAGACGTATTATTCTTACGATACTACTAGAGATCGATATCATCGAACTGGTATCAGTTATTTGAACATTTTTAGCGCCTCTAAACTGAAAAATTGCATCAAACAAAATTTGATAGGGGAAAATCACAATTTCCAACGTCAAAATTTGCTGGCGTAAATCCAACGCGACAAGTTCGATTAAGAGATCAACGAAATGTGAGGTGTGAGTTGTTTGTTTTAAAGTCGGATATTTGCGCAAGATCTGTTTATGTACGCAAGAGCATCTGTACAGGGAACTTTGAAGTTTGTTATATTTGGAAGGGAACCAAATACATAGGTATATAAAGTGTACGCATACCAGTAAATAAACTCGAACAGCTAATCACCCTCCTGTAGGAACTATCGAACCGCCCTATTCGTAAGTCTGTATTTATCTGTGTGGTACCACTCACTTCCGAGGAAACCCATTCATATCACCCACTCTATCACTCACTATGCAATCATAGATTTACTTTCAATCTCACCCTTTGTTTAAATTGCGAATTAAGACAGTCTAAAAAGGGGGGCCGAAGTTACGAGCTAGGTTAAAGCGTATCACAGCATAGATATGTATCGCGTAAAGGCGTCTACCGCGGTTGAGGGTTGAGTCGAGTGAGGTTGTGTCGTGAGGTTGGCGGACGACGACGGCGGCGGGAGTTTCTCGTCGGGGAACTGACCACGCACTCACAGCCACAATTTATCGTATCGACCGGGTCGGGAAGCTCAGCTGATCCGCAAGGTCGGGCGCGCGAACGAACGCGGACGAGCGGCACACGCGACCGATGCGAATGCGCACGCCTCGGATAATGATCCGACGATATAGGTCAGGCATTGCGCAGCCCCCGCCCCCCGCGCGCCCCCCGGCCGGCGCCCCCCCCCTCCCCGCCGCCCCCGGCCCGACGCCGCCGTGGGTGCGAGGGTTGAGCTTTGTTCAACTGGACCAAAGTAAACACTACCGGCGCTTCCGTCCCGGTGTTATCTCAGGTAAAGTTGAGATTAGAGTAGCTATGTAGGATGAGTACGGACATTGCGGTAATTTTAAGGTTAGGTCGTGGAGCTTTTAGGGTCTAAAAGAGCAGCCAAGCTATGAAACGTAGGCGGATTTAGAAATTTCGACGGGGGGCGTAAGGGGGGGGGGGTTCCCAGAAAATTTTCGAAATTTTAAAACATTTAGTATGCAGTTTGAGGGTATTTCGTCATGCATAATAAGCAGACACTAGTGTCCTTCCTTCTTATTTCCTCCTTCCTTCCTTCTTTATTTCTTCCCTTTTCTCCCTCCTTTTTTCTATTTAAGGGGGGGGGGGCGTAGCGGGTATGCGCCCCCATGGATCCGCCTATGTTATTTGGAATCAAATTATCCAGAGTGATCCACTACTACAGCTGTTACGACCCGTCGTTAAAAGCACATATTTGACTCAGTTTTAGCACATACAAATATTTACTCATATTTTGCGGAAAAACGCTCATTTATGAACATTCTTGGCCATCTCGGTGTGATATTGGAATTTGAAGAATCCCAGGGACATTATTGCACCTGCGCTGCTATTATTGACCTCTTGAATGGCATATTTGAATCTTCAAACCATTAGAATAATAGAGAAGCTTTCATTAAGCAGGTATTTTGCAGAAAGATTAGCAACGCCTTAGAGTTAAAAATTTGAATGTGCGCCACAGAATCGGCTGTAAGATGTCAAAAATCGATATTCAAATCTGGAACTCCACAGAGAATAATATACGTGTAAAAATAATAGGAGGAGGGCCAATATGCTGTGATACTGATACACAATCATTGAGTACATACATAATTTATAAATTTATTACTCACACAGTTAGTGGTTACAATAGATTTCAAGGCCTTTCGGTTTCGCAGAACGATCATCGAGGCACCACTTATAAGTAGACAAACAAAACAATTTTAACCACAATGATACTTAGTAGACAATTGTAACTACATGAAATAGGTCCCACATGGAATAGGCAACGGAAAATTTGCAACGCCGCATATTGAAGCATGAATGTCTTCACCGTCGGTGATTAGAAATTGTGTGACTGCACGCGCCAGGGTGTAATTTCAGGTAATCGTCATTCTTCTCAATCAAGGCGAAGCAAAACTGTGAAAGGCGCTCTGAGCAACTATTCCGCCACAGATGTGTTGCACAGTATCAGACGAAAATGAAGGCGCGCTGCCGCATGTAAATTGACTGGCATCGTTCACCACTATGTACCACCGTGTGGAGCCATACTGATTCTAGGATATGTATTGGCGCCTTACAAGACCGCAGGATACTTCATGCATTGCGCTTACAGCACGGCGAGCGCTTGACGCCTCACAAGTCTGCAGGATACTGCATGCATTGCGCATATACCACGGTGCGCGTTCAAGTTGTTGAAAAAGCATTATTTCTTTGTGTCGAACCTACCCCAATACAGACGGTATACCCGGAACTACCAAACAGTACACACCGCGTGCTTGCAATACTAGGATCACAAGATCACTAATTTTGCAATCCCACATGCTCTCCGGTGAAAATATAATTTACGAGTAAAACTTTTTCATGTTGGAATGCTGTTAGGTTCTATTCTATCGTCCGGAAAACGCAGAACTTAGCTAACTTCTAGTAAGAGGGAGTGGACACTATTTTGTATCATAAATGTGGCATAATCATGTTCTTCCTCATCACACGGATCCAGAGATTTTTTATTCCTAGAATTGCTTAATTTTTCATGTACGAATACGTTCTTTTTAGAGGCATACAGTCATACACCCTTATACTTTCCATTACAGCAGGAGAGGCGAGAGCATTAGCGATATGAATAATTCAATTTTAATGATTTTTAAAATTTTAACCTAGCTCAGTTCAAACATACCACTTTTGAGATTAACGTAAAATAGTTCGCGGTTGATATTCATAAAATGATCAATTATCCATCATATTTTCTGTAAATTTTACACACTCTAAATGCGTCTTAACAGAAGTAGATTCTTTAAAGTTCGAAAAGCTGTGAATATTGAAGTGCTTTAAGTTTTCAATGCAAGGTTAAAGTTATGGTTGATTTATTTCCTTCATCATTCATACACAATTTTATTCAGAGTAATTTTATCCTTCGACCTGTTTCTAGTTTTTAAGGCACGACTTTAAACAAGCAGAGATACATTTCTGGATTTTCTATTATGTTTTTGGAGGATTTACATTCCTACCTTTCGCTTTTGAACCAGTAACATTTTATTTAAATGCTTCATTGACGATTTTATAAAGATTTCTATTTGGATAGCTTTTCATTAAAGAAGGGGGAGGAAGATGTCCGTCTAAATGCTAATGAGTTTTTTCTTATTATATTGTTTCTAGACACACACTACTAACAATTTTTCTTTAAAAAAAAAACCATGGATTTCCAATGGATTATGCTACAAATTTCAGCGTAAAAACACGGGAGTATTTCAAATTTCAATCGTGGCATCGCGGCCAGCAGACGGACAAACTACGTTGGAAATAACCGTCACTCACAAAAAGCCTTCAAATCAGAGGGTAGGCAATATTGCAGACTTGAGTCACGTCTCATCGGATATGTGAGTGTTTACGACACTTCCTGCGCGACAGAACGCTCCCTCCGATTCTTGCCGTTTTGCAGTTGGACTTCATTTTGCAATTAGGAACTGCAAAAACTTCTAGCTCATTACAGATACTATAAATATATCATTAGTCACAAAGCTTAAAGTACCCCAACTTCAACAAAGAACAAGTAGCGGGGTGAAATCCCATCTCCTCACGCAAGGATGAGGAAATAGCGCTATTTTATTTAGCGCCAGAAGAACCCATGTGCAGAATGTCAAACACGTTTGGAGTCTGCGACTCAACAGTCCTCAAATCGTCGATCGTCTGGCGTTAGGGCGTATCTCGATTTTCGCATGAGCCCCAAAAAGTATGGATTCATACGCAAAACAAAGCTCACGTGCAAATTGAGGTACACCCTTAAGCCAGAGAGGGCGACGAAATGAGGGACTTGGAGGACGAGGCGCGTAAGTGCAGTTTTTGACAAAATGGAAATATTATTTATTTCAAGTAAAACAAGTCTTAATGCATATTCTGTGAAAGATTCGCACCCAAGTTCCAATTTTCAAGCATCAAATAGTCAGTTTGAACTTTCTTTCCGCCTGAAGGGTCCATGTAAATTCGAAACTTCAAACGCGTACTTCTCGAAATAGCAAGAACTGCACCTATGATGCGTCTTGTCCTCCAAGCCCATCTAATAGTTCGAATACAGACACGAGGTCGATGATACGCTGTGAGGAGTGCAGGACTGATTCATCAAGTGACCCACGAAAGCAGAGGCAGGCAAGATTTCTCAGGAAAATTTCGCGCTTTCTGATTATTCCGGTAGATTTGATTTTATATTATACAGTAATCAGGCTTGTGTATGACAGCTACCATGGTAAAAAAAAGACGACCACCCCTGTAACTAGGGTGCAAGCAAGCCTGTTAGGTCGAACGCATCATGCAATTCGAGATCCTTCACCTGTGTGATTCTACATTTGGAGACTTTTGGAGATTTTTAGGGGTGGAAACAAGACTTTTAAGGTTGAAAGCATCATTCGATTCGAGATCTTTCACCTGTGAGATTAAAACTCACAAAACGCGGAAGATGTGTGCTTACGTGCTTTTCGAGATTCTTAGGGTTGCAAGCACGACTATCAGGTCGAACGCATCATGCAATTCGAGATCTTTCACCTGTGAGTTTAAAACACACAAAGCGCGGAAGATGTGTGCTTACGTTCTCTTGGAGATTCTAAGGGGTGCAAACACGACTGTTAGGTCGAACGCATCATGCAAATCGAGATCTTCCACTGGTGAGTTTAAACCTCATGAACCGCGCCTGATATTCGGTAACGTGCTTTTGGAGGATCTAAGGGATGTAAACAAGACTTTAAGGTTGAAAGCATCATCGATTCGATACTTTCAACTGTGAGATTAAAACTCACAAAATGCGGAAGATGTGTGCTTACGTGCTTTTCGAGATTCTAGGGTGCAAGCACGACTATTAGGTCGACGCATCATGCAATTCGAGATCTTTCACCCGTGAGTTTAAAACACACAAACCGCGGAAGATGTGCGCTTACGTGCTTTTGGAGATTTTTAGGGGTGCAAACACGCCTGTTCGGTCGAACGCATCATGCAATTCGAGATCCTTCACTTGTGAGTTTAAAACACACAAAGCGAGGAAGATGTGTGCTTACGTGCTTTTGTAGATTCTTAGGGGTGCAAACACAGCACTTATTTCGGTCGAAAGCGCATCATGTCGATTCGAGATCTTCACATTGTGAGTTTAAACACTACACACAAGCGCGGAAGATATGTGCTTACGTGCTTTGGAGATTCTTAGGGGTGCAATCATGACTGTTAGGTCGAACGCATCATGCGATTCGAGATCTTTCACCTGTGAGTTTAAAACACACAAAGCGCGGAAGATGTGCGTTTACGTGCTTTTGGAGATTCCTAGGGTGCAAACACGACTTTTCAGGTCGAACGCATCATGCGATTCGAGATCTTCCACTTGTGAGTTTAAAACACACAAAGCGCGTAAGATGTGTGCTTACGTGCTTTTGGAGATTCTTAGTGGTGGAAACTCGGCCATTCGGTCGAACGTATTGTGCAATTCGTGATCTTTCACCTGTGAGTTTAAAACACACAAAGCGCGGGAGATGTGTGCTTACGTGCTTTTGGATATTCTAAGGGGGCAAAAAGGACTATTAGGTCGAACGCATCATGCGATTCGAGATCTTCCACTTGTGAGTTTAAACCTCACGAACCGCGCCTTATACGGCGTTAATTTTTGGAGATTCTAAGGGGTGCAATCTCGACTTTTAAGGTTGAAAGCATCATGCGATTCGAGATCTTTCACCTGTTAGTTTAAAACTCACAAAGCGCGGAAGATGTGCGCATACGTGCTTTTGGAGATTCTAAGGGGTGCAAACACGGCTATTAGGTCGAACGCATCATGGGATTCGAGATCTTCCACTTGTGAATTTAAAACTCACGATGCGCGCATGATGTGCGTGGACAGTTGTTACTTGGACACAAGAAATACGCCATAGAGGGGCTTAAAAAATGAACCAGGTCTTCATCTATGACGCGAGGCACTAAACACAGATCACTGTCATCCTTAAAGTATGTGAGCTTGTGTGGGCAATCTTGTAAACTACCGGCAGATCCAGGTATATTACCATCCCTGACGGTTTTTTGAGAATTTCTCCTCTATTTTTCCCCAAGAAATGTCACTTCAAATTTTGAGCGGCTAAAAATTGTCTTGAGTGGCTTTTAATTGAGGAATTTAATTGAAGGCTAAAGTGCTGAGTAGTTCAGTTTCTAGTATTTAGTTCTTTCAAAGGTTAGTATCAAGTAATATATCAGCTCTTTTAAAAAAAAGATAAAGAATGGACATCTTAGACTGCTGCCAGGCACTTTATTAAGACAATCGAGGCTCTATGTATATAGGGTAGAAGATAAATAATGCTTCATAAGAACTTTTTTTTTTAAAACCATACCCCCATCCCTTTTTCCCAACGGAGTATGCTAAAAATTTAAGCGTATAGACACGGAAGTATTTCAAATGTTAAGCGTGGCATCGCGGCCAGCGGACACGCAAACTACGGTAGAGATAACCGTCGCTCACAAAAAGCCTTCAAATCAGAGGGTAGGCAATATTGCAGACTTGAGTCACGTCTCATCGGATTATGTGAGCGTTTACGACACTTCCTGCGCAGCAGAACGCTCCCTCCGGTTCCTGCCGTTTTGCAGTTGGACTTCATTATGCAATTAGGAACTGCAAAAACTTCTAGCTCATTATAAATACCATAAACATGCTATTAGTTATACTATGCTCAAAATACTCCATCTTCAACAAAGAGCTAGCATCGGGGGATGGAATCCCATCTCCTCACGCGAGAAGGTAGAAATAACGCTATCTCATGTAGCGTTAGAAGAAGCCATGCGCAGAATTTTAAACATGTTTGGAGTCTGAGACTCAACAGTCCTCAAATCGTCGCTCCTCTAGCGTAAGGGCGTATCTCGATTTTCGTATGAGCCCCAAAAAGTAAGGCTTTATACGCAAAACAAAGCTCACATGGAAATTGAGGTACGCCCTTATGTCAGAGGGGCGACGAAATAAGGGGCTTGGAGGACGAGGCGCGTAAGTGCAGTCTCTGACAAAATTTAGGTATTAATGATTTCAAGTAAAACTAGTCTTAATGCATATTCTGTGAAAGATTCGCACCCAAGTTTCAATTTTAAAGTATCAAAAAGTCAGTTTGAACTCTCTTTCCGCCTGAAGGGTCCATGTAAATTCGAAACTTCAATCACGTACTTCTCGAAGTAGCAAAAACTGCACCTATTATGCGTCTTGTCCTCCAAGTCCCTCAAATAGTTCAAATATAGACACGAGGTCGATGATATGCTGTGAGGAGTGCAGGACTGATTCATCAAGTGACCCGACGTAGAGGTAGCCTAGATTGTTCAAGAAAATTTCGCGCTTTCTGATTATTCCGGTATTTTGATTTTATATTTAACAGTAATTAGGCTTGTGTTTAACAGCTACCCTGGTAAAAAAAGACGATTACCCTTGTGACTGTAGGGTATGTAAATGAAACCCCTGTATAGGTAGTGTTGAATGATTTAGGGGCAGTGAAAATGAAGGGAGAACTACAAGGGTTGCATTTGAGCGTATTTATATAAGAAGCTAAGTACATGAACGCACAGGCAAACAGTAAGTAAGAGCATGGTTCGCTAGCAATTAGAGAGACGCCAAAATTGGCTGAAAGAATGTTGCGATGTTGCCAAGTGAGGTTGCATAATGTCAACACCCTCCCTCAAACTCAAGGACTATTTGGCAGCAAGGGGACAACAAAATCATTGTGATGACCATGGTTTCAGGAAAACATTTTGCTGTTTAATTTTGGAGGTTAAATGTTCGATAGTGGAAACAAATTTCATTAGGCTGCCTTCAAATTCAGCATTGAAAAACTGCTGTTGCAGCAAGTGAATGCTAACCTGCGATTGCCTTTCAAAGACAGTTTCCAGTTTAGACCACATGTCATGAGCATTGAGCACTCTCTCAGGTGAGAATATGAGAAAGCGTGTTCTGCTCCATGCGTGTAGCGATGAGTTCTTGAGCCCTTGCATCCTTTTTGTTGAACTCTTCTAGGGATTTCTTTTTTTCCCCATTTCCGCTTTCGGGTTTCACCTCCTTTCCAGTAACCAAGTCCCAAAACGACTTAGTCTTGATGATTAAAAAGAACAGGAACAAAAATCTCAAATGAACAAACTTAAAAAAATATCTTATCAATCACAGAGATTTAGGTTACGGTGACTAAGTAGAGTGTCTGAATAACTCAAGTATCTGCATTCTCTGTCTTAGGTGTGCCTAAAATTGTGCGGGCATCAATGTGTAATGAGGCAAAACAAGAAGGATGGGTCTCTCGGAGTCTCCGCAACAAATCAGAAGTGGCTGAATTTGGTACATCGTATGCAATAGCCCAATCGCTAACTGTTCGCTCAACGGCAATAACATCATCCTCATCATCTGCATCTTGATCCCACGGTATAATGTCATCATCAGAAATAGAACTTCCTGAAGATGAAATATGAAAGTCAGAATTTTCATCCCAATCACTAGAGGACGTGCTAGCAGAGCCCTCTGAGGATGAGTTAAGAGAGGGTGAGAGATTAGGTTGAGCATGGGGTTCATTTTCAGGATTATCCAGAAGAGAAGAGGGAGACGATAAAGGAAGATCTGGAGAAGGTTCAGCTGACAGAGGATCATCTCTACTTTCTCCACGAACACCGGAAAAGGAGGCATCTGCCTCATCTTCCGAACCTGCATTAGAATCGTCTGGGGAGGAATCATCCGAATCATTGTGAGACGAATAGTCCGACGAGGAATCATGCTGAAGCCTCCTCTTCCTCGCTTGACGAGATAATTTATCAAAACTATCAGCTCTTGTATAGTTACGCCGAGACATGATGAAAGTAAAACGAACTTGCTTACGAAGTCAAGAATTCAAAATCCGAGTGCCGAGTCACGGTGAAAATCCGCCGATCATGATGTTGGTTTCAACAGGTAACTGCACTGCAAGTATAAAACGGCCAAGCCGGCCAACCATGGGGTTCAAGATTCAAGATGGCGACGACGAGATACGACTGATACGAGCAGTGGAGCAAGGGAAGTAGGAAGTGGGAAGAAGAACCACGTGATCATCATGTGATCGAGCCACGAGAGCCAATGGGCGCGGATGCGCCGAACTTTGACTTAGCGCGCGAAATATGATTTCCCGCAGGCTCCAGCTCTACATGGGCCGTATTTACATCGCGGGGTTAAATTCGGGTTAAACTGCTTAGCCGTCAGAGCGCTTTAAAACGCTCAACTTTGAATAAACTTTTGACTGAAAATTGGCCCCAAAGGGAATTTGGACCCAGTGTTTTTTGAGGAGTTTGCGCCGGGGGGGGGGGGGGATTCCGGGTGCCAAAAATTTCAGAAAAAAAGGGTCTCCATTTAAATTTTTGAAGAAGCAAATCTATTCAGCACTTATTGTGGCGCGTAACACGTAATATAAGTAAGTCCAGGATGAAAATTTCATGTTATTCGAATTTTTACAGGGTCAAAATGAAGATTTTAAGATGCTTTCGATCCTGTTTCGACACGAATTTAATCCGATATGAAACGAAACCCTTACCGGCGCATTTGCATGAAATAAAAAATTCAAAGAATTAAAAGTAACAAAAACAGAAACGAAATAAAAGGAGGAAAGAAAGGCATAAAAGAAGTAAAATTAAATTTCCCAGAACTTGGTTAAAAGCATAGACGATATTTATTTTGATTGACTGGAAATTCAAACCTTTTAAAAAAGCATTGAAATTTTTAAAGTTTCAGATTTATCGAGTTTGAGCTATTTCGAGAAGACTAAATTGAGGAAAAATGGTTGTTTCATCAAATTGTTGCGATACATTCCTGCATTCATGCTAGAGATTTGAAAACAAGTTACGGAAAGGAACACGCGGGAGTTTTTCATCATACTTAATAGCAAGATTATTGCGATAATTTTTGCGCCTTGCAATTAGCAGATTGGCAACAGGTGACACAACCAATAATCGGAATTTATTGCTACATCATAGCAACAATGTAGCAATAATTTCCGCGCCCTCGAATTAGGGAGTAGGCAATGCGCATGGCAAATATAATATAGCAACATTCCTACGATTTTATGTCCATCTATAGGTATCCTTGCTACTTGGGGGAAGTACGCGGTAAAAGAATATGAACATTGAAAACATTTCTACAGAAAGAATCAGGTTTGCGTAGGTCGGGAAACCAATAATAATGCAGCTTCTGGATTTTTATTTTATTTTTCTTTAAAAAACAGGAAAAAACTAGTTCTATTTCGATCAAATAACCCTGAAAATATATGCCTTGCTTGTGTTGAGAATTACCTCAAGGTTGCGCGCACCTCCCTGCGAACGACAAGTTTCTCTCATTGTGTAGGCCGCTGTCATCGTAGCTCCATTAATTCTTCGGAGGAACATCCTTTGCTTCTACTTCAGAGTTATTGAAGAAGTCAATCAAACTTTCTTCATTTACTTTGGCTCGAGCAGTAGTGATTCGATTTGCAATTTTGTTGGAAATCAAATCTTTGAACCGAAGGAGAGGACGACTCTTGGCCCAGTCCCAGCCGGGACGGTTCTCTGGAAACTGAGATACAGTAATACTTTGGCTATATCAAAGTAGCTTTTTGCAATGTCCCGGAGATCGTGGGTGGCAATTGGTATACCCATGTCGCACAGGACATGCGCATGATCGACAAAGGATTTTTCGACATCATGGGCAAAAACAAAGGGTCGTCCGACCTTACCAGGATGTTTTCCTTGCAGTTTATTTCGGAGTGAATTGCGGTGGATGCCGTACTTCTTGGCAGCTGCACCAATTTTAATCTTTCCGGATCGAATCTCACCCAGGCATTTGCCTAATTTTGCATCGGTGTATAACCACTGTTAGCTCCATACAACCTGATTTCGGACGGATGTTTCTTGAGGCGCTTGACTTAGGGAGATTTCTTGCTCTTGACAATTGCATTGACTTTGTTCACTTTTTGTCTTGTTGTTCGACAAGGCTCCTGGAAATGAAATGATTATAAGTATTCAAATAATTTGCTAGAATATTAAAGTGACACAAAACTTCAGCGATGAAGGCTCCGGCTCCCATCAAAAAGATGTTGCATCCTTCCGAAACCAGGCCTCATGGTCCAGGATTTGTGGAAATCGATGGGACTCCGCCAAAACGCTCGGTGAATTTCCGTCTATCAGAATTACACGAAGAAGCTACAAAATATAAGACTAAGTAAAAGTAAGCACTTGGAAATACTTAATAATAATAAGTACATAAATAAATCTACTTAAGTAGCTGAACAAGAGATCTTTTTAATATCCTTGGTTGTAGCAGCAGAGGCTGTTGTTTCGGTGGAAGCGGAGGGAAGCAGATGCCGCATCCGTGTTAGCTGTCTCTGCAGAAGTGGAGGGGGCTCCAAATGAGGACTTTGTAACACCAATGGCGTCCTCAAACTCAAACACTTCATTTGGTTCTACAACATATAGGGTTCATTCATTGCTTTCCAAGCAACTCCTAAACCTCCACAAAGTTAGCCTGACCGATTCAAGTTTTGAACTTCCTCTCAGAAAACTTTGTTTTTCAAGATTAATTTTGAAAAACAAAGTAATTCCAATGCACAGATGTATTTTTAAGAGTTTGTGGATCGCAGAAGAATAAAATATCCACCTTACCATGACATTTACTTGAGCATTCCTATAGTTAAAAAAAAACAGCATACAGCTTATTGGCAAGAAACACTCTGATATTAGGTACCGTAAACAAATACAAAACACATCATTGATGCCAACTGTTGTACACCAGAGGTTCCTAAGGATATGGGATTCAAGGGACAAATATTAGATTGGCCCTACCTCCACAAAAGAAGAATAATAAATAAGCTAAATAAAGTGAAATTACTGCTTGCACAAAGTTGTACCCTAATGCACGAAGTTACCCTGGACGACAGCAGGTAAAGAAAAGAAATAAAAGCCATTCAAAAGAGTTTCCGACCAGTCAACATGAAACTTATGCATTCACTTTCAAATTTTAAAATTGAAGACATTGATTACTCGGTAAAATCTGGAGGGTGTGGATGAGAAGAAACAAAAAATATCTTTCACTAACTGTAGGCCTTTTTCCGGCAGTTTATGTTTTGGCGGCTCTTTATCCAGTTGGCTCTTTTTGGCCGGGCACCCATTGCCCGTCACGGAGGACACCATGAGAACGTTAGAAGTGAACACATAATGCTTCCTTCTGCAGAAAAAAAGGCACAATCTTTGGTTTAAGTAAAATAATAGCAAAAAGAAGCTGAAATGATAACTGTCCATCTTTCGATTAGAGGCATGATAAAAAATAAGCAAAATCCAATTAGAAGCCTTTAAAAATAGCCAACCAGTGTAGCCTACTGCTGGAATTAGGTATTCGATTTATCAACTATTTGCTTACAAAAATGTTTGACCCTGCATTGCGGGTTTTTCAATGCTATTACTTTACATAGTAAATATTTATGATCAATAATGGTTTCAATATCATGAATGTGGTCATCAACTGATGGAAACAGCCCACGTACTGTAAATGCCATTTTCAATGATTTGTTGGAGCATCTCTGCCACCAATTTTTCAGGAGTGAAGCTTGGTAATAATTTTTCCAGAATGAGTTGTGACACACTGTTGAAATACAACCTCCGCATCCTTTATGAGTTTTACAACATGCAAGGATGAAATAATCGAGCTACCTTTGTCCTTCTTTTGAATTAATGCACAGTTTTGGGTGGCAGGGTAGTCCTTTAACGTGAACAAGCACTCAAAACATTTCAAAGATTTGGAGAGAAACCTAACAATAAAACCATCCATGTACGTGTTAACAGTTTTCTTGATTAGAGATAAACTGTTGAAATCTAAGGTATTTTTGAGGTCTGCTTCATCAAATATCAGGTCATCCTTGAAACTATTGGGGTTATCATATTCATCTCGAGTATTAGTTGAAATATTAATCGCGATATGGGGTTTATTTGAAACAGCAAGGCGAGAATTTCCTTGTAGAGGTATGCAATTTCCTTGGCCAGAGGGCTTCTGTTCTAAGTGCACAAACATTTTTTTAAAAGCACCAGTGAACTGCCGACAACTTGGGTTAGCATTAAAACCACCTCTCATTCATATCAGTGCAAAAAGAAGTTCAATATGATCCTGAGAGTACTTATACGTGCATACATAATTTAGAGGATTAGGTGATTTAACACATAAATCATTGCACAGCTCAAATAAATCAGTAATTAAAATGACGAAGCCTTGAAGCTTGTCTTGTATCCTGTCTGCAACAAAGGGGTTCCATCTAGGGTCTTCAAACCGTTTATATATTTAATTACCTCGTCGCAGAATTGTTTGACCTCCTCATAATTTGATTTATTGAGAGGTTTCTTAAAATTTCTCTGCTTAATACATTTAGAATTAAAAATATCAAATGGATTATTAAATAACTTAACAAACCTAACAGTAGGGTCACAACCAGTAAAATCTGGAAATCTAAGCTCTTTGCAAATATTTAATGCCGGCTACAAACATTTGTGTCGCTCGGCACCAACGACAAGGGTCGCTTTCAGGGTCATCTCTATTCATTATTGGTTCTGCCAAGTAGCGTTGCACCTCCAGAATTGCTAAAGACTTCACGTTGCGCGTTGGTTAGACCTTTGTTTTCAGTTTTTCATCAAAACGCTTCCAATATGCTGGTGTAGGCTTTTTTTTTGTGGTTGATTTGTGCTCGCTTGATCTTCTTCTTGTGAGACCCCTGATAGCAAGAAAGACAAAATGGTTAATAGTTAAAATACACCTCAGGCAGTCACCAATTGTTAGCTCATACTACTGGCCAGAAAAGTATGTAAACAAAAATACTGTAAAATAATGATAAAAGAGCATTTAATGCTAAATGATCAAGACTTGTGACTTCGATTATTAATTATACATTGGAGAAGATCAAGCTGCTTTTCAGTTTTCACTTAAAGTAGACGGAATATTTTTTTCTTTCTTTTTCATCAGCTTGCTGACGTAGCAGCTTTCATATCAGCACACGGAAACGAAAATTGTTTTAATTTCATATGATTGGGAGGTCAAAATTAGTGAAAAAGATGAAATATTTCTGACAATATTTTCATGTATCTATTTTTTTTTTAGCAACAAATAGATTTGTTTTGTACGTATGTATAAAGCCGCTTTTATAGCGCTCTCTGGCGCTCTGCGACCCCTAGCCGCCGAAGTTCCTTATCTTTCCAAAGCCCTTCAGGGAGTTGGCAACCCTCATTTCTTCTAAAACCCCCTGTCGCCACCCTTTCACTGCGCATCCACTTCGTCTCCTCCCAGGAAGAACCCGATTAAAAAACTTCATTCGCAGGCACTCGTCCGTCATTCTACTGACATGACCATACCAGACAAGCTGTCTGGTCATGACGTCGAATATGATGTCATTTGCGACTCCCATTATCTGACGCACTCTTTCACTGCGGACCCGACCTCTCCTAGAAATTCCTGCAGACCTCCTCCAGAAATCCATATCCGTGAAGATTGTTTCATCAGATTTGTTTTCAAAGAGGAATTAACAAAAATTTTCACTCTCTTACCTGCCTGCGCTTCTGGGACTTTTCTGGATTCCTCGTTGATAATTTCTGTGACGTAGTTCAAATGTGAGTTTAAAACTCACAAAGCGCGGAAGATGTGCGTTTACGTGCTTGTGATAGATTCCTTGGGGTGAACTCGCTAGTAGGTTCGAACGCATCGTGCCATTCGAAATCTTTCACCTGTCTAATTCAAACTCACAAAGCGCGGAAAATGTGCGCTTACATGCTTTTGGAAATTCTTAGGGGTGCAAACTGAACTATTAGGTCGACCGCATCAGGCGACTCGAAATCTTTCATTTGTAAGATTAAAACTCACCAAGGACGGAAGATTTGCACTTATACATGCTTTTGCGAGAATCCTAGGGGTGTAGGTAAACACGGCAATTACACTGAAAAAAAAAAACTCCGGCGTGGAGCCGCAATTACGGCTATATAGACATACCGTCCGTCCGGCTCAAAGGCCGAAAATTCCGGATGCTGGAGGCGTAGCTTCAATTGCTCCGGGTTCAGAGGCCGAAGCTACGGCTCCAGCAGCCGGAATTTTCGGCCTTTGAGTCCAGAACGGACGGTATGTCTATATAGCCCGTAATTGCAGCTCCCACGGCCGGAGTTTTTTTTCCAGTGTAGGTCGAACGCATCATGCGATTGGAAATCTTTCATTTATGATTTTAAAACTCACAAAGGGCGGAAGATGTGCGTTTACGTGCTTTTGGGATTCTTAGGGTGCAAACACGACATTTAAGGTCAAACGCATCATGCGATTCGAGATCTTCCACATGTGAGCTTAAATCTCACGAAGCGCGCCTGATGTTGCGTTTACGTGCTTTTGGAGATTCTTAGGGTGCAAACACGACTTTAAAGGTCGAACGCATCATGAGATTCGAGATCTTTCACCTGTAAGTTTAAAACGCACAAAGCGCGGCAGATGTGCGTTTACGGGCTTTTAGATTCCTGGGGGTGCAAACACGACTATTAAGTCGAACGTGCATCATGCGTAAAAGTGGATAATCTCGAATCGCAAGATGCGCTCGACCTATTAGTCGTGTTTGCACACCCAGGAATGCATAGAAGCCCGTAAACGCTCATCTTTCGCGCTGTGTGAGTTTTAAATGCACAGGTAAATGATCCCGAATCGTATGTTGCGTTCGACCGAATAGCCGTGTTTCCACCCCTAAGAATCTCCACGAGCACGTAAGCGCACATCTTTCGTGCTTTGTGTGTTTTAAACTCACAGGTAATAGATCGCGAATTGTATGGTGCGTTCGACCTTAAAAGTCGTGTTTGCACCCTTTAGAATCTCCAAAAGCACGTACACGCACATCATGCGCGCATCGTGAGTTTTAAACTCACAAGTAAAACTATTAGGTCTAACGCATCTTGCGATTCGAGATTTTCCACTTGTGAATTTAAAACACACAAAGCGCGCATGCTGTGTGTTTCCGTACTTTTGGAGATTCTAAGGGGTGCAAAGACGACTTTTAAGGTTGAACGTATCATGCGATTCGATATCTTTCATCTGTGAGTTTAAAGCACAGGTTTAAACAAAGGTTTTTAGTTCGTGGACGGGTTTCAATTGAGCCTCTGCATGAAGAGTTGACTGTGCTGGACATGCTTTGCGCATGGTTTTCCAAGATAGACGATGTGGGCTCTTCTTCAATATAAAACTGATCACTAGTGTCACCTGCAATGCATAATTATCATCAGTGTTGTCAGACTGCCAGGCTTATCAAAGTCTCCTTCGTCATCAGAGCTGATGGGAAAAATTGTTTTACGTACTTTACGTACTTTATCTAGATCTTGATGTGGTCGAATATAATAAAGTTGATCGGTACACCAATCCATGGATTACTGTTCCATCTACTTCACTATCTTGCGGAAGATTTGGTTCAACAACTTTGCCGCCTTCTATCCTCATAACAGTGTATAACAGTTATAGTCACATGTTGCTAAAACCGGTAGCTCTTTCAATAAATTTTCTCGCACCTGCTCCGCAGAGTCTGCCTTGTTCCAAACGACAAAATCCTTAACAAGAAAAACTCTTCTATGTTCTTGAATTTCATCCGGTTCAAGTAGTTTATCGCGATTCTTTTGATCTAACACTATGATTTTATTAATTGTGAAGGGCACGCTTTTTTTTTGGTTTTTTCAACGGCAAACGGGCTTCAACTCCCAAAAGGGCTTGATTTCTTCTAGCTCGGTAGAAATATTCCTTAGTTGAGGAGCTCTAAATTGGGTTACATTCCTTGCGAAAATGGGTGTGCTTGTGGATGCTGGGTTGGTAGCGTCGGGCTTGGGGCTGCGAGTCTGGAAACACAACAGGAAAACAACAAAATTAGTTTTGCAACATGAAGAGGTGCACAAAATTAGTCAGGAAAAGTAAACAGTACACTTGAGTCTTTGCTTTCAGCCGAATAAAATTTCAGACACTGAAGCATTGCCCTTTGATGGTTTGTTTCTTCGTTTCAGGGGGCTGAAAGTATAAAAGATTTGACACGTCAAGGAAGGTTGGATAAAAAATATACATTCTCCTTTCATTCTCTCAAGTTTTATTTATCCTGGAGTAGCATAACCTATATGGAGTGTCTGCTTTTCCCTAAGGAAAAAATATTCTTGACATAACAAGAGGAATAGATTGACCTTTCCAGCTTCTATCGCGGCGAGAAAAAAACTAAAACAATCTCAGCAACATTGAAGTAGACCGGGTTCCCTCAGGGAAGTAGAATAAGGGAATCCTGAAATACAAAGTTTCAAAAACCTGCTCTTCATGGGACACAATTAGATTCGATGAAACCACTGCCATTTTCAATTGAATGATCATCAAAACCTTCGACAGCTCACTTAAGTGACCTAAAGCCGGCTGTAAGATTTCCAATAGCTTCTGTAGCTGGCTGTACAATTTTTATAGCCTTTTATAGCCGATGGCGATTAAGCAACAGCCAGACGATAAAGTTTATGCTAAACGTTACTAAATACGGATACTAGGACTTAGTTAGTTTTTGGACTACCGCTCTCTTTTTGTGCCGTAGTATCTTGATTTATTTTGCGAGGAAAGTTCCGTACTTTTGAAGGATGCCTGTAATTCTTAATATGTTGGAGCGCCTTCAATTTCTTATTATACTGTGCAATACATCTGGTGTGAAATAGTTGCTTCAGACGCCGTGGCACGCTGCGGCGGGCGGGCAGAGAGCGCGAAACGCGCATTGGCGCCTACAAACCTAACAGAGATACTTCACGCATTGCGCAATGCGTGAAGTATCCCTGTTAGGTTTGTAGGCGCCAGTGCGTCGCTGCTCCGCTTTGTGTTAGGCTCTATTATTTAATCTCGCGGAGTCAGCGTTTTTCAACTCATGATTTTGAAATGTTTGCACACTCTGTATGGATTATTCTCATTTTAATTGATGAATAAAAATATGTTTTAAAGGAAAATATAATGTGCGTTTTGTAAATCTTAAGGTAGTTCCGTATCAAACTTATTGAGTTCCAAAGCACACGAATTTCTACACAATTTCTTATGTGGGCTTTCATAGCCAATGCCGATAAAGTGTAAAGCCCGGCGATAGGAACTATAGCCCGACTGATATACTTTTTTATAGCTTCGTATAGCCCGGCTATATGATTTGCTCCGCTTTCTACAGCCAGCTATATGATTTTCAATAGCCTTCTTTAGTCGGCTTTAAGAACTCCTATGGTATTTTGAAACGCAACTCCTATCGCCAATTTTTACCAGGGTTTGAAACATTTTAAGACAACCAAATCACTTTAATTCGTTTCCTAATATCGTACGTAAATAGCTGCAAAAGATTCCAAAACAAACTGTGCCATAGAAATAAATAGAAAAAATGGGAGGTATCTCTCATCTCAGTAGGGTAATGACATCAAGGTTTTCTGTACAGTACCTAACGACAAGAGATAAGTGCTTGTCAGCTGACCTATCTGTGGATTCATGTAATAAAAGGGTAAATTCTTGGGCCTGGAGAATTTTAATTAGAGTCTCATTTACATCTTTGGAGACAACATTTGTTAACATTTTAGTACATTTAGTTCGGTTTAGAAGAGATGCTTTCAGCAACTGGAGCGACAGCTTTTGTAAGGCTATGACAAGGTGATCAGCAGAATTGAAGGGCATATTATGTTCTGCCATAAATAATGCAATCACAATCTTAGCTCTTTTCCTAGCTACTTCTTGCGAAGTTTGCTGGGCTACTTGCCGCATTTCAAAAATAGACCGTTGGTTTTGAATCGCACCAATATTTAGTATGTGCTTCTTACTTAGAACATGCCTATCTAAAATACTGGAGCCACCTTGACAGGAATAATCTTGTTTGCACGCCGTGCAGTAAAAGTAAGCTTGGCCTTTGGAACTTATTTTAACCCAGCTTTTGGTTTCCCACGAAATTGGATACCTGTGCCCAGGGCCGGATTTACGTTTTTGGCGCCCTGTGCAGAAATTTTCGAGGCGCGCCCCCCCCCCCCCCCCCCCCCCGCCCGCGCATTTCCCAACCCGACGGTTTTCTTTGGTTACTGCGTGCTAAGTCTAACTAAATACGAATTTTTCGAGTGAGTGAATGATTCTGGGGCAGAAACCAAAACCAGGTACCTGTTCCTGTTACTGTTAACTACGAAACTAAGAGAAAGTTTGACCCTTAAAGTCTAGGGTCAGGTCATTTAAAAGATGGAACGCAATAAATTAATGGTTCTCTGATGTAATTTTGCAGAAGAAAATTCTGGTGGGACAAAAATAGGCATTTCATATGCATGCACAGGCACATATGGAGTAATAACATGCAATATTTACATTGTTAATGTTGTTTAGTTAATAACTTACGAGATAGTCAGACAGTAATAGACAAAGCAAATTCGTGGAGTTCGAAAGAAAAGAAACCTTCTAGATTGTTCACCGAGGCTTTGGAGAAGAGAAGGCTAGAACTTTTTCTTCCTTGCCTTAACCCGGGCAAATTCCTCTATAACGTCCTCGAAATTCAAACAAATGGTGATGTCTGCTTCTATGACCATGATGGCCAAATTAACCATCCTGTCTTGCTCCTGTGATGTGCGCAAGTAATTCAGCACGCGTCCAGGGCAGAAAATGACCGCTCCGCTGTGCAGTTGGACACGGGTGCGCACAAGTAAATTTTAAGAGCTATAAAGACGTTAGGATAGATTCCTCCGCGTTTGTTGGAAACTAAAAATCCAGATGTAATCGTCGCGACACGGGACAAGCCGCCTCGCAACCTTGTCTCGCCGTTCTTTTCTGTGTCTCCATTGCCTTTATACAATCAATCAAGAATCAGAGTTCCTGAACTTTCGACGCAATTCTCAATTTTTTGCAGAGTTTGGGGAAAAAAACCCAAAATCTGGTGCCCTGTGCAGCTGCACCGATGCACCATAGGTAAATCCGGCCCTGCCTGTGCCTATTGGACTTGACAGCATTTGTTTTCTTAGATTTCTCGTGAGAGTTTTTCCCCCTAGAACTTATCCTTTTCTTAGAACTTTTATTCCGTTTACCTCTCCTCCTCCTGTGTTTAGGTGATGCACCGGGGTCAGATTCATCCGTGCTTTAATTTTGAACACTATCACTTTCTTCTGTTTCAATTTGTATGGTAGCGTTGTCATCAGATTCACTATCAGTCTGCACATCACCTTCCTCTGATCCACTTGAGTTTTCCTCTTGACTTAAGCGCATATCAGAGCTTGCCCCTGCCATAACTGAAGAGGATTAGATACCTGCAGAATAAGAGAAAAGATTTCGTTAATTAAAAATACGCAATAAAATGCTCAGTACTATTTTAGTTGAAACAACAATATAGATGTAACACTAACAGACTGATTTGATATCCATGTCATTCAATACAATATGGAACTATCGATTGTTCAGCTCAATTTCATGGCGCACGGTCGGTCGAGTAGCTATCGCAAATAACTCTCGCATCGTGTTTGGTGCAATGCGAGAAGCATTCATGCAGTCTTGTAGGCGCTAATATGCGTGCCGCCGACCGGTCTGGCGCAATGCGTAAAGTATTCTTACAGTCTTGCAGGCGCTGATATGAGTTTGATACCGACCGCACCGTGTTCGGCGCGATAATTCGAACTCGCGTAAGGATAATCGCGGCATCGAAAGTAGGCCTTTAAAGGCCCATGTTGTGTTTCGATGCCATATGAGCAGTCCAACGTTGCCTCGTTTCTCCCGATAAAACATTTTTTCTGAGAAAAGTTAGACAAATTTTCTATGTTCGCTTTTTTAGATTGAATGGACCATTAAACAAGTTAAGAATTTGAGCACTCTGATACATGATTCTTCAACAGCATTTCATGCAGAACATGACTCGCGCAACGAAAACTACTGAAATCAACTTCTAGCTTAGCTATTAATGTTTTTATTGTCCATTGGTTTCGGGAACTGAATTCAAAGTGTGTACAGCTTGAGCTTAGCGTCAAGATTGATGTTGCCATATTTTCATATTACTGAGACTGTCATGGTAACATTTGGCGTGCAATTTAACCCTTGTAAATTGGACTGCATTTTGCAATTTGGAACTATAAAGTCTGGCCCGATTTAAAACAACGTATTTGCCGTTAGTTTCCGTATGCACATATAAGTGTTTTTTCAAATGAGCCTGAACTTATAGTTCCAAATTGCAAAATGCAGTCCAATTATTCTCTCTTCCATTAGCAGAAATGTTGAATTTATTCGTAAAAGACGTTATTACCACGGTTAGGAGTTAATGTAGGGTTAGATATCCTCGTTGCCTACTGGTGTTCACACCGCGAGCCTGCAATCTTGGGATCGAAGGATTGCAGATATTTTCCAGCCTTCTATTTACTCATTTTTTTCAATTTTTTTAAACGAGAAAGAAGCTAACTTTATTGCTTGAAATATATACAGAATATTCTGCCGGAGGAGAAGAAAAATTATGATAATATAAATAAATTGCGTTGAGTGTGCCAGGAGTCTGCTTCTGCAACGTCGCAAAAGGAGATCCGTGGCTTCGCACTTTGATCATCGCTTTGTTCATATCTCGTTCAAAGTTGATCTCTGAACTTGCTATTGTGCAAATATGGTTTATTCACGTACAATTTTGAGGTACTCTTCCACCGAAAATCCATCACCCATGCGGCGATTTCCATGCAAATAACCACCTCGGGCAGCCGAACTACCAGCTAACCGGAAAAAAGCGCCCGAAAATGACGAGAAACCGCACATCTCCCGGCGAGACTATCGGGATAACCGATCTTTCCAAGGGCACAAGGGGGGCCGAGTCCGCCGTCCGATCAGTGGCTTGGCGTGCTTTGCGATTTATCGATTGTTATGCTGTTTGAACTCATGGAAAAGGATCGATAAACAGGGTGTTCGCAGCGAACACCTTAATAAGCGATTCTTTACCATAGGTTTGAATGGCAGAACAATCTATACATCACAATTCACGCCACGCCACTGCGTCCGATCTCTATATTTTTCCCGCCATCGGAGGACCGGAACGGTCAAGCCGTTACCACCCGCGCACGGATCGGCCCGGCGCTGAATTTTGACGCATAGGAGGGTCTACGGAATTATTCATAGTGTCGGCTGGATGATGTCATTTCCCCCAACTTTCTGAAATCTTGTCTAAATGTAGTTTCTCGTTCGCTACTTCTTACGAGCAACGCTGCAAGTGGGCTCAATACCTTGTTTACACTGGAGAGAAAAAAACACATTGGATCTAGAGTCCAGACTCTTGACAACATTGACAAGAAAAAATACTGTTGATTCAATCAGATTTAAGCTTAAATCGAAAGGAAATCCGTTCAAATTAAGAGGCTTGGTTCTTGATTTGAGCTTAAATCTGATTGAATCAAGAGTAATTTTGCTTGTCGATGTTTTTAATAGTCTGGACTCTAGATCCAATGTGTTTTTTTCCAGTGTATATTGTGCATCACTACAAAACTATGTTGCTAAAACGGGAGCCAGAAACTTTTTTCGCACTTTCAACGTTTCTATCCTTCACCGTGAAAATAACAAATTAAACTTTTAAAAACAAAACAAGTATCGAGCCATCCCACAAAATGGAAGCTCGAAGGAGGTGAGGCAAAGTAATCCCCACGGAACGAACCAATGAGAGTTCTCTGAGGCACCGCCCTCCCGTTCGGGCGCCGCCCCTCGAGGGTGGGTTGCCGAGCGATAGGAGCCCAAGCCCTCCTAAATAAAGCTCAGTCCAACTTTTACCCTCGTTGCAATCGTGGTAGTGTCCATCGATACCGTGAAAACGCTGAATTTTCAGATGAATAATTGAAGACACCGTCACAAATATAACCGTGCAACCATTTATAGCATGAGCATTTAAGTTACCAAATTCTCAGAGGAAAAGTGTATTTTCGTGCGAATATGCAGCATCCGGTGCTAAACGGACGTTGAATCTTGTGTGCAATCTAAGATGAATTTCGGTGCAGAAATTCATGCGTAGTTCACATTTTCTACGCTAATTTTTATGACTTTTAATTAAATTTAATTTTATTATTTGAGCCCCCGTTTTTCCAAAAAATATCTTGAATTTTTTTTAAAACTGTCCGAATCAGTGCCATGTGATTTTATGAGTAACATCAACATCGTGGGTACTCAATTGTGCTAACTGAAACGATTCATCCGTTAAAATTGTCTCCGAGCCAATCGCACAGTTTATCAACAAGTGTACAACAAAAATTAAGAATTTTTAACGACCGTTTCTCGATAAAAATATCAAGTCAGTGTCAGAGACCGCCTTTACGTGAATCCAAATAGTGTGCCTCGTTCGTAAATTTATTTCATGGTTCTGAAAACTCAGAATCGTGTCAACAACCACAGTGAAGGAATTTATCAGATATGTGCCATTGGATGTGAACCTCTTAATTCATTTCTGGAAAATCGCGTGTGCTATCGTGAATGCATAACACTTCGTCTCGTGGAAAAACCTGAAAAACAGGAATTTATCTAAGTCAGGCTCTGATATTTTTCAGAGGTTTGAAAAAAAATCTGATTTTTAAGCACACCTCCGGGCGTGCACAAATCTCTACAATAACATTTTGAAATGATGCCTCTGTTAGTGTGATCACGTGCGGCGATGGAGTCGCGTGTACGACACGTGTCACCAATCATAGCTACGGGCCGGACACGTGTGGCGGAAGTGTGTAAGGCCACTTAACAAAGTGTTAAGTGTTAATCTCGTGTTTATTCACGATTGCCAACCCTTTGGATGCCCTTTCGCGACTGCACCATGAATTCTGAGAAAGTAAATCTGTTTTGAGCTACCGAAGGATCTTGCCTTCGTTTTAAAACGTGATGAAAATATAAATTTTTAGCTCGCGTATTCGCATTTTGAAGTATAATTTCTCATCCATGCAAATGAAGTGTCCGAGATAAATCTCCAAATTTCCTGCAAAACCCTTCGATGTAAATGAAAGAGAAGTACGAGGCAGAAAAAACATCCGTACGAAGACCAGAAAAAAAATTTTCTTGTGACGAACAACTGACAATATAGGTTACACAAATTTGACCCGTATTAATTTTCCCGTTCAGCCAAATTACATTTGCGGTGTCACAATTATTTCTCGCTCAGCATTTTTGGCCTTGAAAATCCAAAGATTACAGGAGCATATTTGAAGTTGATACCACCCGACTAGAATGTCCGATGAAACCGATTTGATTGAGACAAGGTGACAAAAATCCTCTTACAGACCTCTTCGATCAGATCTAAGCTGAGCATCTCATCCAAGTTAGATTCAATTTTAGGATCGATTCGAGGAATAAAATTGGTGAGTCCTCGATTCCGAACTTGGAGAACAGACTTGCGGTTTACTCCTTCGGTGATTTTCTTTTCTTGGGAGTGATCCCTTTCGTCGAATGGTAGCAGGACTAGCGGAGATGTACTCCTCCAACTGCGTGGACACGATGGACGGGGACACACGACACCTTTTATACGAGTCGCACAGCTTCATCGGGAGCGGTAGCAGCTGCAGCAGCATGGACCTGCTCCTCTACGACGAGGATTCGAACCAGTCGGACTGCTCGACTACCTACTCTTGCGCCAGCGACCAGGACTTTGCAGCAGGTATGCAAAATTTTATACATGGTGTCTAGGACCGGGATAACCAAGACTCGCTATGGAATGAAAAATGTAAGGGAAAAAGCAGGAAGTTTTATTCCAAAAACCGGGAATTTCTTTTTCTACTGCTTAAGCCCAATCCACACTATCAAACTTTTCACCAAACTCTTGGATGCAACTTGTCGAATGAAAAGTTGGATAGTGTGATACTGACGAGAGAAAACGACAATTTGATGAAAAATTGAGCGAAAAGTAGGAGCGAAATCTTCCGACGGACATGAGCCGAAGCTGCATCTTCGCAAACCGCAGGCCGATGACGATATCACAGTTGAATCAAACTTTTTTGCTTCCAACTTTCCATCCAACTTTTCGTTCAATTATGTCGGATGAAAAGTTTGATAGCGTGAATTGGGCCTCAGAGATCATTTCGTTTTTAAAGTTTGTGGAAATTTTCTGTTGTGTTCTGCTCGGCCCTCACCAAAAAATGTCAAGGGCCCCCAGTCAAGTGATTAGTTTTGGAAAAAAAGCATAGGAAATGTAATAAATATGAACTCTATCCTATTATAATCGACAAAAAATGTTAGAAGATGGCGATTTTTCTCGGAGAGCTGTTTCCCTTTTTCTTCAGCAAAGCACTAAGGAGTTCAGTTTGACTGTACTGTCCGGTTGTGGCCTCTCATTGTAAAAGCCTCGAATAATATTGCTACGTTCTGACGAAAAAAAGTCTTGCGCTGAAATTTATTGTATTTACATTTTAGCGCAATACTTATTTTTATGAGAGATGATTAAGATAGATTAAATTAAAACCTTTTTGAAGTTATGATATTTTTTTAGGGAGGGAAAAAAAATAAAAAAAAAAATCTGCAAAATTTCTGTCATCTGTAATTATTTTATTTCATTCAGTCCGTCATTGAGGATGGTTTTAAATTGCTCTCGAGACACGTTGATAGCAACTTTATCCATATCGATAATGACCGCTTTCGGGCCCACCCTGAATTTCCTCAACTCTTCGATTTTTTCTCGTTAATGTTTCACATTTTACGAAATGCATCATAATTTGGTGATTTCTGGTCTCTTTTCAGATCTGATATTGTTCTTAAAGGGTGTTTAGGGACCGATTCCGGACAAAAATATGAGTTTTGCGGGTTTGCGATCGAATGCCCAAGAATCCGCATTTTTCACTGGAATCTGTCTTCAGACCCATGTTTAGGCCAAAATCAGACCTGTAAAGAGACTGGAAATGATCAAATCATGATGCATTCTGTAAAATTAGATAGACCCTCGACGAGCGAAAAAATCGTAGAGTTTAGGAAATTCAGCTAGAGTGGGCCCAATAATACCCCTTATGGATACCCCTCCTTTTCAAAAAATTTTCGGATCCCCTTCTGTAGTTGGAGGGTCCTCTACACGGAGAAAAAAACTTCTTGCGTGGGACCCGAAGTTTAGGTCATATGGATCTCTGAAGTTTTCGGATTGAGCATCTGAACACTTTAGGTGCAGCTGCTGAGGTTTGGATCACACATCTGAAACTTCAGTTCTTACATCTGAAGTACTTCGGTTTTCACATCCGAACAACTTCGGTTCTCACATCCGAAAAACCACGGTTCCACTGAAACTCCAGTTCTCTCATCTGAGGTACTTCAGATGTAAGAACTGGAGTTTCAGATGTGTGATCCGACAGCTAGACCTAAAGTGTTCAGATGCTCAATCCGAAAACTTCAGAGATCCATACGACCTAAACTTCGGGTCCCTCGCACGAGGTTTTTTTCTCCGTGTAGACCCCCTTAGCAGTAGTTCTGTATCCCTCTGTGCCCCCCACAGAAAATTTCTAGTTCAGCCCATGATAGAATCGCGCCATTTTCTCTTTGTCTATTATTTTTTACCAATTTCAATAATGAGCCTGCGTTGATTTTTCGATGAGCGTTTTCAAGGATCGTGTTTGTGGATGTTTCAGGGGCGGGTCGGATGCGGCGTCGCCGGGGGAAGTGTCCCCAGCAGCAGATGCAGCAGCGGCAGGCGGCGAACCTGCGGGAGCGGCGGCGGATGCAGAGCATAAACGACGCCTTCGAGGGGCTCCGCGCCCACATCCCGACGCTCCCGTACGAGAAGCGCCTCTCCAAGGTGGACACCCTCAAGCTGGCCATCGGCTACATCAACTTCCTCACCGAGCTCGTCCGCTCCGACCGGGGCGCCGCCTCCGCCGAGGGCGTCCGCCTCCAGCCCGGCTCCAAGCTCCACCGACAGCCCACCAAGGAGGAGCCCAAGAAAATCATCATCAGAGGTCAGTTCAAAACAATACTAGAGCCCTTCCAATGGAGATATTGCATGTGTGAGGAATTTGCAATTTGACTATTGATTCTTGGTAAAAGTTGTGAGAAACACGATGGTGCCACTGGTTTTCTCTGAAATTACTCCCAAGCTCAAATAAAGCTCTCAAGTTGAGGCCAAAATGGAGGGAATATCCCACCCTACCCTGAAGTCCACCTCTACATCAAGACAAACTCTCTGCAAAGATAGGGAGCAAATACATTGACAGGGCTGCCACTTTATTTGAACACTCCAAAACTGAAAACACGGCAACCCTGCTAATGTATTTGCTCCCTATCTTTGTATGGAGAGGTGGTCTTGATGTAGACGTGGATTCTCAGGGTAGGGTGGGATATCCCCTCCATTTTGGCCTCAACTTGAGAGCTTTTTTTGAGCTTGGGAGTTGAATTCAGAGAAAACCAGTGGCACCATCGTGTTTCTCGCGAACTTTTACATGAAAATCAATGGTCAAATTGCAAATTCCTCACGCATGCAACATCTCCATTGAGGCACTGAATGCGAAAAGGGCACTTCTCGATTGCGAAGTTTCAGAATCTCTGTTGCGAATTAATCCCTCGGAGAAGAATTCAATGGGTAATTTTTCCAGAATTTTTCCATAGAAAATTGTAGAATCATGAGGAATATTCAGTAAAATTTTTAGTGAAATGGATGCATTCACTTTCCTTACAATGAATGAAATATTAAATGAGACTCTGAAACACTGCAACCGAGAAGTGCCCTTTTCGCATCCTGTGCCTCAATTCCGTAGAGTACATAGAGTCGTAATACATGGTGATCCAGGTGTAAACGGCTCAGACTGCAGGAGCGTGCTCTATGGGTCAAAATAAGACTTTTTTTGCTGTAAAGTTTTTCCAAATGTGCCCCCGGTCAGAGCTACGCCCCCCCCCCCCTCCAAATTTCGGAAAGTAAATCATTTTTCCTGAATCCTGCAACGGTTGCGAACCGAAACTAATGAAAAATTGTACTCCTTTGTACTTCTATGCCCTGAATTCATAAATTACCTAAAACAATCGAAATCTCAATTTAAAGAGGGGGTTTGGGGGTGTTTCGGCTCCTGCAGTCTGGCCGTTTAACCCTGGATCACCCTGTATAATGAAGTGAGCTTGGCTGTGACGTATTCCACACCGCCATCTTGGATCGAACATGTATCGAAAAAGTGACCGAAGCTCGGCGCACACCGGGCCCGGAACTCGTCGACCAGCACATGGCGCCAGCTCTCCAATTTACATTACGACTCTATGTACTGTATATTATTTTACTGCAGCCTATTTAAAGTTTTATCGTCGAGCAGAATTTATCTAAGACATTTTTTCTTTAACTAAGTGTTTGATAAACAGTTGGAAACTAAGATTTGCCTAATCATTAAATTTAATTTAAATAGTATATCTGGATTACATTTTGCAATAAGGAACCACTATTTCTGGCTCATTTTAGAAACAACATATATGCCATTGATTTCCCAATGCAGATACGTGCTTTTATGGAAGAGCCAGAGATAGTAGTTCCTTATTGCAAAATGTAATCTATCTTATCATGATACTTCGACGCCAAAACTTTCAACCCCAAGCATGCAGTCGTAGCGGGTTGATTGTTGAAATTGATAGACCTAGCGATAGACAATGAAGACACGAAGGATATGGAGGGATCCTATTGGTGGAAGCGGGTGGTTGCAATGGACAGAGGAGGTAAGAAATAGACTAACTAACGGCAACCCACGAAAGACCCTCACTGGAAAAAAAAAGAATCTTTTTGCCGCCAAGAAGTATTTCTTCTTAAATCAAGAATTTTGCTGGTTAATATAAGCTACTTTTTTGCTTAACCTAAGCATTATTTTTCTTGGATCAAGAAAAAGTCAGCTTAAAGCAAGATAAAGAAAATTCTTGGCGGCAAATTCAAGAATTATCATGCTTGATCCAAGCTACTTTTTCTTTTCTAGTCAATCATTTTCTCCCTTAGTCCACAGGCACCACCCATTTCAACCAGTAGGATCGCTCCATTCTCCCTATTCCTTCTTTGTCTATCGCTTTGTCTATAAATTTCATCAATCAGCCCGTAGCCCCTCTCCCTCACATCAGGTCGCCGTCGGTCAAGCTGTTATCATTAGCTAGGCGCTCTGTTCGCTCACCGGAGTTACAGGTGTGGTTCTCTCGTGACCCGGAACCGATCAGGACCGGGGGAGGTGGAGGTGGAGGCTAGTATCCAATCCACCCACCCCTGTTTTAACGCCCCATTTCCGCTTGTCTGGAAAGCCTGCTCTTCACTACTCCACATCCCGTTTCGGATAGGACTCGTAGTTATGATAAATTAGACGCGCAAATCATCTTCTGTCTGTCGGTCGCTCACCTGGGCGCCGTGAATTATGCTCCGCCGGTGGGAAAATGACATCGAGTGAGGGATGCAGTAGCGGTGGAGGTGGAAGCAAATTAAATACCATCCCTCGGGGGAGGATAAAACCGTGGGATCGAGTGGAGATGTTGAAGGCCAGGGGTTCGCCATGACCAATGGACCATTAGACGGGGTGAGGGCTTAAGCATCGCAGAACATATTTTTTCATCAAAATTTAATTCGAAAGACATCAAACATACCGTAGATATTCAAAATCAACACACGAATGAGACATCAGCGTTTCTTGTTTACAAAAATGTTACAGATTTAAAACTTTCCGTTTGCGGAAAAAAAAAAAAAAAAACACAGGTCAAATCGCTCATAAAGAATAAACCTAACAAAAAAATTCTAGGGGATCTAAGTTGGAACCCTAATGGTCCATTAAATCCAAAATGAAATAGAAATTGAAACTTGATCTTCACTTCATTCGGCAAATATTCCCTGCATGTGTCTTTCGCTCAACAAACTTATTCCCCGCCTTTAACACGCCGTAGCTATGAAGTCTTTCGCTCGATAGTATTAGAGAGTGTTTAGCATAAAAAACTAGACATCTATATTTTTTATCCAATACCTGGTTTTTAGATTTGCTCAACAATTTGAGTTTTTGCCTCAAGGCACATTTTGCCCGATCCCGTCACAATTTGTCGTCTTCCTCACGAGAGAACGTAACTACATTTCAATGTTGCCAAATTTCCCCCGCAAATTGCATTTTTACTAAGAGAATCTTGGGCATTACCTAACTAAAAATTTCATGATTTTCCTCTGATCTCATGCAAAAATTGGACAAATTTTCAACAAAAATTGCGCTGGCACGTTCTTGTAAAAAATTGAAGTTTATGAGTCAATTTTGAAACCTTGGAATGAAGTTACGTTCCTTCATCCGGGAAACGAAGAATTTTAAGTTCACTTGAATTTTCGGAGTCTCGCATCAATTGAGTAGGTGTGCTGCCGTGCTAAGGAAGAACGCAGTATAAACTTTCGAGAGTTGCCTTTCCTTCGAGAAAATGTTCATTTTTCAGGAAAGTTATCAATATTTTTCCTCAAAATTTTTACTTTATTTGGATCAAATTACGAACAAAATTCTCTGAAAAATCGAACGAAAAATGTTTATAAATATTCCCATAAATTCGTGATTTAGAAGAGGAAATTTGGCAACGCCTAAAGGTTCATACGGCGTTTTCCCTTAGCACGGCAGTGTGATACACCAATTTGCTTGTGGTGCAAATCATCAGCCGAAGTAAACTCTAACTTTTTCCCCGTGCACTTAAAGCTAAACTGGTTCTGGTAACGCTTTTGCCTCCGTCTTCCTCACTTACACAATGTCCTTGTTGTCGATCATCAATGGATTGATAACCGCACGCCCTGCGGCCATGCAGATTCATGACCTAATGAAGACATTATTCTCGGAGCATCGTGGAGAATCATTTGTCTAATTCACGGCACCTCGCATAACAAAATGCACCGCCGGCCGGAGCGAAAGGAGGGTGAAAGAAGGGAGGGGCGTACTAATGGGGAAGAGATGAGTGTAGAAAAACAAGGGTGTGAAACAGAAACTATTAAAAGTTCCGGGGAGGGGATTCAGCGATCGAAGAGAGGGATCCTCTCTTGCAGATCGAGAGACGTAAATGTCGGGCAAGTTGCGCCGTCGCACACTGATAAACGTTTCGGTTTTTGTGGATTTTTAACCAAGAAGAAAATAATATATACTACAGATAAATTCAAAATGAAATCCATGCCTAGGTTGCAAAATTGACTCAAACGATTTAATTTTTCACAGGAATGAACCTGCGCAATTTTTGTTGAAAGTGTTTCTGATTTTTCCATTAAATAAGAGGAAAAAGTCAGTGAAATTTTCAATTTCAGAACTTTTTCTCGTAAAAGTGTAATTTAAGGAGGAAATTTGGCAACATTGAAATATAATTACGTTCTTTCGTGAAAGAAACGACAATTTAAAAGAATCTTCATCGAAGTTTTAATACACAGAGAAACGTTGGTTGTTACGATTGCTCAAGTATAGGTGTTCCTCTGATTTTGTATGAGATTAGAAGAAAAATCATTGAAATTTGCAATTTAAACACCTTAACTTTTTCTGGTAAAATTGCGGAAAAATTTAGCAACATTGAAATATAGTTACGTTCTTTCGTGAAAGAAACGACAATTTAAGAGATTCCTCATTGGATAGTAATACACAGAGGCAAATTGGTTGTTACGATTGCTCAAGTATAGGTGTTCCGAATGAGCTTGCAAATAATTGTAGCCATAACTAACAATATAGTTTTATTTTTATCATTGATCGATAATGTTACAAAAGTAGCATAAATCATTTTTCTGAATGTGCGTTGAATCGAACATACACATTACACATCTATGGCTAAAATGCAGAACAACGTATCTCCGTTTGCGACGCAGTAGATTTCCTGCCATACTTTATTTTTTCTTTCGAAAACTAATAAACGTAAGTTTTGTAAACCTCCTTGATTTTGCTTCCCAATTAGCAAAATATTCGTATGAGTCTCAAGCCATTAGGTCAGTTTGTTGCTCCTCGAAAGAATAAACTACAGGCGCGGAAAATTTGAAAGGCCGCAATGGAAATGCGTGGTTTTGCTTTTTGGCCATCGAATTATTTGTCACCTTACAGCACTTCTAAGCTCTCTGCGACACAACCGTCACTGTCCTCTCTCGCAGTTGAATAAAATCGCATGTTAAATCATAAAATGAGATTTTCAACGTATGAAATATTCTCTAGATTTTTTTTATTTATTTATTTATTATTATTGTTATTGCTTTTGTTGCCTGATCCTACTGATTGCGTGACGCATGCAAAAGAATAATTCCCCTAGCACAGCCTCATCCTCTTAAGGCCAACCGAGGATGAAGGATGGGTTTTCCTTTTACCCTCCTAAATGGAACTCACTGAGCGTCGCTTTCAGATCACGCTGAGGGACCCCCCGAAACCAAAGATGAGTTGAACACTAACAAACAATTGTTCACCGCCCTAAGCGCAACACCTAACCCTTAGCCCATGATGGGCCCTCCGCGGGACTAGGTACACGCGGACACGTGTGCATGTGTATACGATTAATCTGTAGGCACGGAATGCATGTGCATCGCTGTGAGTGTTGTGCAACATAACTCGCAAACAGAGCATAGCAATCGGCCCTCTCGAGTCGAGTTGTTTTTATATTCTGAGTTCGGCGGTTTTTAAAATAATACTTCAGAAAATTTAAATTTAAGCCGTGAACCGTGGGATTGTTTTGATTTTATTCGCCCCAGAAGCGGTCGATGCAATGTCGCGACGCGGCGCGGCATTCTGGTGATTGCACGACAACAAACGCAGCTACCCATAACTTAACAATTGAAAATAAAATTGTATATACGCTCGTTTTACTGTTTTCTTTCGCGAACCGAGATTTAATTTGATTAGGAAAAGGAAATTTATTTTAAAATTTTCAAAAAAAAAGAAGAAAAAAGTGAAGTGGTTGACTTGAAAATTACGAAATATTTAAGCGAGTTTTTGCAAGGTGCGTCGTGACATCTAGAACAAAATACCTTATCTTTGAAGGACGCAAGGGAAAGGTGCGGATATCAGATGACATTTTTTCACAAAAGTGCATCTTTTCTTTGGTTTTTACAAGAAATTAAAGCAATGAATGCACCTTTTTTCCTTATAATATTTTCATGAAGCTGTTTTCTCCAAAAATTCCAGGGCAGTATGTGCATTTGAGATCGTGTGAAATAAAGGTGAAGTTACACAATCGGGCATATTTATGCTAAACAGAATTACGGACTTAGGGTTTGCGTGTAACATAGTTCCTTATAGCATCGCTGAAAAAAAAATATTCTTGAGATATTATTTTGCCCTAAAACGTCGTGTTTCTTTCGACAAAATTCGGTTTTTTTGGGGGGTTAAATCGGTGCGGATTTAATTTAGGGCCAGTCTTGTCTAGTTAAAAAAATCGTCGTTTTGTTATCGTTAAGTTTAAGTTAAAAAACCGATGACAAACCAACGTTTCTTTAATCCAAAAAAAAATTAACTTAAAAAAACCAAAAAATTTTGTCGACAAGGAACAACGCTTTACGTCAAAATAATGTCTCAAGAAAAAGAAATCTACTTCAGCGAGTCCAATACCCGGCAAAACTTGTAAAATTAATAATATGCCAAGCTGTAATTGAATTTAATTTCACCATGTAGTATATAGAGGGAAGCAAAACAAAGCCATGTTGATACTCCTCTAATTTTGTAAATGTATACTCATGCAATTTACAAAATAAATGAAATTTTGAGAATACCCGGTAAAAAACAGAGTCAATCAAGGAGAAAAAAATGACAATTTGTTTTCATTGCTTCAAATTTCCATAGACGATTATCGTTCAGCAGGTGCGAACTTTTCGGAAACTTACCGCACAAAAGGACGTGCAGATGATCGACAGTCATGTCAATTTTCGTGGGGGAGTGATCGGTATCGGGGTTGACTGGGGTGGTAGGCGGGGATGAAAGGGAGGGGAGCGGTTTGCGGTGAACATACAGCTGAAACCAGCAAAGCGGAACGTACCGTCGCTTGACATTACGCCCCCTGTGACATAACGCTTATCATTCGTCATGCTCGCTTGCAACTCGCAATAATAGTCATATTAGGCCCAAAACAATGCGGTTCCTTACTAGAACAACCCTTGATAGTCGAACGCGAGGGCACTTGTTCGATTAATTACAGGTTATGGTCATGGCCCTGATAAACACCAGCTTGACTCAATATATTTTAAAAGAAGGAGAAAATTTGACCATGCACCTTGCCTAATGAAGCGCAAGGGTAGAAAGTAACTTTTGTGTCAATGGAGAATTAGCACGAAAGAAATGTTATCGCTGCATTTGGGAGTGCTCAACGGATTGCATTCGTAGTATTTCCCATAATTTTTTCCAATGGCGTGGCGTGAATTGCGATGTATCGATTGTTCTGCAATTTAAACCCATGGTAAAGAATCGATTATTAAGGTGTTTGCTGCCAACACCCTAATTATCGATCCTTTTTCATAGGTTTAAATGGCATAACAATCGATCTATCGCAAAGCACGCCACGCCACTGATTTTTACCGATGTGAGAAATTGTAGGAAAATAGATTTCAAATTGAGAAAATCTTTATGTAACGTCATCAGGCGGAATTTCCTATTAGAATGTATGTATTTTAGCACATCAGGTCATAGGACGTAATTATGCTAAAATGAACTATGTCACACGCAAAGTCTTTACACATAGTTCCTTTTAGCATGAATAGTCCAATATGATCATATCGACGGCGTAAGTCGGCAATCACATAACTCGGTTTGAGACGTCGCGTCGCAAACTTCCTATCATACTTTATTTTTTAAACGGAAAACTACTCAACGGCAAGTCTTTAAAACTGCCGTGATTTTAAGCGATTTTTCTCTTCTGTGCGAAAAAAATTCTGCAAAAACTTCAAGGAATGATGACAATGTGTTCTCCTTTAAAATAATAACATAGAGGCGGAGACTATCAGACACCGCAAACGAGATGTGTTGTCGCGGACTTACGCCGTCGATATATCTTCTAATAATCGTCCATTTTAGAGATCAAGGATTCTCACGCACAGTTCGCTCAGTAATTTCTTCTTGAACATGACATGACATTCACACAATTTCAGTCACCTGCAAATTCTCCATTGATCACTGAAAAAAAAATCTCGGTGTATTTACTGAGAGAAGGGTAAAATTACCAGGAATTCAGGGTTCTATTTGATCCCAGTTTTTTCTCGATTAAAATCACCATTTGTGGAATTGGTAATTTTACCGAGAAATCTCGGTAAAATTATTGACCTTCTCGGTAATTATACTGGACCCCGGTAAAAACGCCAATATTTTTTATCGACTGTGGTAGAATTACCGAGATTAAATGGCAAAGTTACCGGGAATTGATTACCATTAAAAGTGGTATTCTTACATGAAAAAAAAACAGTAAAAATACCGGTTTTTAGGTAAGCTTACCAGTCTGTCTTGGTAAAATTACCAATAATTGGTAAAAAAGTGAGATGGTAAAGGTACCAACGGACCTTGGTAAAAACGCCGAGAATTTTTTTTCAGTGTGATGAGGTACGTTCGATGGCGGTTCAGCTTTCCCTGATTCGATATACTAGCTCGAAGCACGATCTATACAGAATATTTTTGTTAACGTTTCATGTTTGTCGGTCCTGTCAAAGCTATTTAAGCTTCAACCTGATATGTCTCCGTGGTAACAGAGTTCTATATACATGCGCATTGTAATGCTATAAACCCGTGTGAATAAAGTCATATCCACAGCATTATTATGAATATTAATATTATGAAGTTGAATAGTTATTCAATAGTTCTGATTGTTGCTAAATGTACGCAACAGGTCCGTTATTCTTTGCATTTCCACAGTTCAAAAAATATTAATTTTGCTTGTTCCCAGGTGCGTATGGATCCCCTTACGCAGCCCACTCTCTCTCATGGTCGAGCAACAAGGAGAATGGCTGCAATGGCGTCATGTTTGCCAAGGTTTGGACTCCCGAGATCCCTCCGCCAAACAACAAGAGCCCCGACTCAAACTCTAACTCCTTCTCGTGAAAGCACAAGGGATGTGACTTTGAATCGATGGATTAAGACCGACGTCACAGACAGAACGTAGTCTATTCCGATGGTCGAAAAGGAAGTGATCGATATGCATCATTAGACCGTGGGCCAGCAAGGGTAACCCTCCCCCCCCCCCCCCCGTGGGAATTTTGAAGATGGTGATTTTCTTGAAGCTCTCAACTAGTAGAATAAGATTTTCCTTGTCTACGCGAATTTTATCGTGGTGGGGGGGAGTAGGCCCCCCTAAACCCCCCAAAATTGCTCAGAATTCCGACTTTTCCGCGAATTTTCCCACTTTTACCCGAAAAGGCTTAATTTTAGGGCAAAACTCCAAATAACCATTCTGAAAGCTCATGAAATTCTGGTCCAGAAAAGTCTTAAGTGACTTTGACCAGGACCCGCGGTCCCCCAAAATGGGGGGGCTTAAACGATAGCATAGAGAAAAAAAAGAGGTGTTTGCATCTTGAGGATTGTGTACCCTGTGACGTAGGTCGGTACAGCCTGGCCAGCGAAATCCGGAATTCGAAGTATGAAAAACGGACCATAATTTCCCATTTTTTTGCTTAAATCAACTCATGATATAATTTCGAGCCTTTTTTATAGAATGACTTTTTTCCATAAATTACACCATTTCCAAGAAAATCGACGATAAACGTCGCTGTACCGACCTACGTCATCAAAAAATTCGAAGATGCCCGAAATGCAAACACCTCCTTTTTTTCCTCTACGAAACGATAGTATCTTTTCGAAAATTCTTGACGCAATACCTATATGCCGTCGCGGACATAGAGAGGGAAGTCCTCGTATGGGTTGGACTATATACAGGGTGTTTAAAATGACGAAACTAAGATGGCTGCAAAACCGAAATTATTGGTGCTTTATTTCTCTATTTAGAGTCATCTTCGGCTGGTATGCCATCATAGATAGATTTTTATCAGAATTCATCAATATCCTCATTTTCTCTATTCAGTCTATAAATGCAGGTATGTACAGCAGTACAAAAGATATGCACGAAATGCATTCCCTTTGATTTTATTTGTGTTTAATATACTGTGTGAATACTTTCGTTCTCTTTGCAGTAAACCATGTCAAAAGAGGTTCAACGATACCAAAGTAAGTGCAATAAAAATTAAAATCTAGTCCAAGAGGCATCTAGTCACAATATTCTTAAATCGTGTTCAGATTTCGTACCAAAAATTTGATGTGTAAGCATAGTTTAAAAAATGTATTTTCTTTCAACGTACACAAGTTTTGCCGACTAATTTCATGCGGAAAATTGTCAGAGAAATCTTATCCGAAAGGATAGACGCCTAACTGCTCATCCGGAAGGAAATCGTGTTTAGCCTTCATTTAGAGACATAGGCAAAACGGGCCCCGAAGAGCTTGAATAGTTGTATCGGTGCGAAAGTCACGGCGCGCGGCGCGGCGTATGTTGTAGGTCCTGATGTCGGGAGAGCGAGACACCAATTTTGGCAGTGTGTTTGCGCATTGGATCGTCTATTCTACGCGCTGTTCAAGCATTGGTCATACTCTTGAGGGACATAATTATTTGGACCGCGTTAAACAGAAAGGAACCAAGCCACATCAGCTATTGCCAAATTTAATTGGGCAATTTAATTTTTTACGTGAAAACGATTGTGCGGATTTTCGTGCAAATTTCAGTGAAAATTCTCCGTGGCACGAAGCAAATTCCTTAAAATTTTCAAAGAAATCCGAACAAGCGTTCTCTCGTAAAACATTTAATCGCCCAGTTAAACTTGGCAACAGCTGATGTGACTTGAATCCTTTCTGCTAAACTCGGTCCATTTAGACGACGGACGTCAACATAATGTTTTTCAGGGCAGAACCAAAGATATACTTTATTTTTTTCACTCCTGGTGCGAGTGTAGTTATCCCTGAGTAAAGGTACGAACCAACGTGTATTTTTAACAAAACTCAAGTATACCATAGTCTGTTAAAACAGCCGAGTAAAGTAGATGTGATCCTTTCCTTCAGTAGGAAGATTTTTACAAAGATCAACTCGCACTATGACTGTGCACACAGCGCAGCCTCTAAATCTTGGTCGTGTAACATGATTTATGATCGATTTCATTTTTTTCTTTTTTATCGATCACGCTTTTATTTACTTTAATGTGCTTCATAGTCATTCCGATAATATCTTTATTTTATTATATATATTATTAATGTGTATTTGTATTTTAACGTAGATTGTAAAGATAAGTTTCAAGTTTTTTCTATGTAAATATAGGTTTATCTGTATTGAATTCGATTCAATATTTTCGATCTCCAGTTGTTAATTTCAAATAAAAAGTCAAATGTTTTTCCGTAAAATTTTGTTGGTATCAATCATGTCATTTCTGTGAGTACTTACGCTCTATAAACTGAAAAACAATATCTCGATTTTTTCAAAAACTGCACTCATCAAACTCGTCTTCCAAGCTTCTCAATGAACATTGGTTTAACTGCAAAAATACAAATGACGTCATTTGTACAATTTAACTTCAATTTTATCTGTGTTAAATTTAATATTTTGTTAATATTTCGGGAATCAATTTCTAAATGTCCCGTTTCGTGAATCTTTTCTGCGTAATATTCTGAAAAGAAAATTTCGAGCCCAAATTCACACCTTGTCCCTCGGACAATATCATAATACAGAGGAATGCCGCGAAAAGCGCGCTTTACTACATAATTGAACCGAATTTCTCAGAAACCATCCCTTATTTTCGAAAAAAAATGCGTGAAGAATGTTTTTGAATTTCACAAGTCGTTTATTTTCTCCTGCCAAAATCTGGAAGTCGAAAAAATTATATTAGTTTGTGACAAGAGGAGTTAAAGTTTATTTTTTACATTGAGCCTTTATGTAGGAATAAAACTTCAAACATCTTTTTCTCAGTTTCAACTCAATGCGAGTTGTTTCCTTTCTGGTGAACTCGGTTCCATTAAACTTGAATTCTCTGTCGAGGAGCATTTTGTAAGTTACTGTTGCGACAAAGTGGGAGGCGTCCGATTTTCACCGGCTGCGGACGGAATCGATCCGCGAACCTTTCGTGGGAAATTCTGCACCTGCTCGAGGGAAAGCTCTGTGAATCCACCATGCTGCTCTTCTATCTCCGTGCCCGTGCCCCCTCGGGCTGAAGTAAGCCCGCCTTGTCATCACGAGCCTTTTAAAGTTCAGGATGGATGGGGAGGGCTCAAACCATCTCGATCAAACCAAAATTTTGCAATGGCTTCAAAATAATTTGCCTACTCCCTACTCGATGCTGGATCTTTGTCCAAAATGTCAATAGTTCATTGATTTTAAGAGAAAATTTAGATCAATTGGACGTATTTCTGCCAAACAGAACTATGTGTATTATGACGTGAGCTCTGTTATGCATATATTTCTATGGGTCTCAGGGCTCATGTCTTAATCCACATAATTCTGTTTGGCAGAAATACATATAATATTCAGTTAAGTCAGAGGTATGAAACTCATCAAACTAATACCTATCATGGCAGCGCAGCGTCGAGAGTTCTAAGTGGTGCAATCCCTTTTTCGTCACATATAGATGGCTTCATGTTAGCAGAATATTCTGTGTAAATAGGCTATGAAGTTGGCTTGTCTCTCTTTTAAAAAGTCAAAAAGGAGCGGAAATTTTGAAACTCCGCAATGGAAGATTGTGATTCGCACTCTGATCATCAAAGTGTTCAATGTATACCTACTTAAAAATATGAGTAAATCAAAAAGAATTAAATTTTGAAAAATTTGATGGTCTTTACGTTTCAAGAATGCTACAATAGTATCCCGTTGTGCAATTCATTTCATTGGTCAACACGAGTCGATTTGTTGTAAAATAACCGATTCCTGGGACCATTTGCAGCGCTGATTTTGAAAGTGACATAAATCTCTCTAGATCAGTTCGGTTTTTCCGGGAAAAATTAGAATTCACCCCAAAAATTAAGCTTTTTCAGAAAATATGTGCAGGAGAAAACCAATGTCTTTTAGATTCAGCAACCAACAATACATCGGGACACATGTATCGCATGTTCAACAAGTTTTTCCCTATTACTGAGATTTTTCTGGTCAAATACCCTCCATCGCCCACCACCACTTAAAGCTCATCCGACTGTGTAGCGTCGAGAAGGATGGGGGAAAAACTTATCAGATTTCTGGTAGTATTTCATCCACCAAGTTGTTGCGGTTGAAGTCGAAAACTTGTTTTTTCCTAGCGCCTCTCAGATTTTCGGAAGATGATTGAATTTTCAAAACTTTTTTCAGGGCGAAAAGCCTTTTTCATTTCGGGAACTTGATTTTCCGAAAGTGCTCAGAAATAACCAAGGTTATTTTCGGCTTCAGCGGCAGAAGTTAGAGACCCCACTAAACACCTGAAGAAAAGTTATTTTCATGCTAACATTTGACCGGAAAAATCTCAATATCAGAAACAAATAAGGGAATTTGTTAGGCATGCAAATGTATCCTCAAATGTAGTTTTGGCTGCTGAATTCGAAAATTACTTCGGTTTTAGAGGCAGATACAGCAATTTGGCAAAACCGGATTTCCTCCATTTGAACCTATCCTAAATAATCGATTCTTGTCGAAGCACCTGGCCTTTCTGAGAATCGATACATGTCCATAGGTTTAAATGGAGAAAACGCAATGTTGCCAATTTTATGGATCTGTTAATGCTCGGTTAGGTGTTCCTTATCTTGCACAGATTTTCCGGGAATATTCGATTTTTAGGTATATAGTTGAAAAAGAAAATAAAATGCACCCGAATTATTGGGTCATAAAACTATACATGCAGTTGGTTATATTCTGAGAAGCACACTTGTATAAGGACAGAAAAATCATTCAAATGATCTCAGATTTGACAGACCCCTAAAATGCAAATACTCTCCACCTTGCTCGAGAAGAATCACGTCAGTGTGTGTGCGCTTAAGAGGTTTAAAATCAAATTCGAGAGGGCTGTTGAAAATTTCAATGTAAAAAATCCAAACAGGGCGGGCCCGTCAATCAGGGCTGCTAATCCTCTTAGCGCGGTGTCGGGCGAGCCCTCGAGTCCTCTCGATCCTTATCTGGGCGCGATAGATCGTCCCTGAATCGCGATCCTGAATACGGCCAAATCCTGCCGCACATTACACTCAATCGAGTACAAACAAACGCCAACCCTGTTGCCGACCCATGCAGGCAGCTGCCTGCAAGGGTCCAAAATTTTTGTATTTTTCCGCCAAGACTTAAAGTTTATCTGACGGCGGCATAAGTGTTTTGGTCTCGGTCATTGATCTTGAGATATCTAAAAAAAATGGCGTGGTCATCAATACCAGAGCCGGTCAAACACACTACTGACACACACACCACTGTCACATACTACTGTTTGTCTACTAAAACAGGCTGGCCAAAAATCAGTACTTTTACAGCACTTTTCCAATACATCCCCAAGAAATTCAGTGCCTCCTCGACAGAAAAATTCCGTACTTTTTCAGCACCTCCAATCGACGAAATTCGAAAAAGTTGAATTTCTCGCTCAAATTGCGACCAAAATGACAATAAAATGAGAAAAATTCCGGACCTTCTGGCGGAATTTCCGCACTTTTTCAGTACTTCCGGGCCGCGCTTGAAAAATCAGTACCTATACTCTTTCCGGAAATTCCGGACTTGTAGACACCCTACGCTAGAGCAAATGTGATGTCATATTTCGATGGTCAACGTCCAAAACCACGTATCCTCGAATGCCACGTTGCAGAATTCCGGTTATGCTTTATTTTTTTTTTTGGAAAACTAGTCAACGTAATTTTTTCATAACTTCCTTTATTTTTCTTCTCTATCTGCAGAATATTCAGAGCTTGATTTCAACCTTTAAACCCTGTTAAAACGTTTTTCAAATCAGGAGGCCCTGTTGGACATTTCGCAGTTTTAAATTTTACAACCTCAATTCTGTTTTCTCCCAAAATCTGAAGCATGAAACCGCACATAATTCATGCATCGGACCTTCCATGTAAAAATCAGACTGAGAAGGGATCTTAAACTCTTAATTCAGCGGACGGCGTTTACTTGTTTGTTCTCTTTATCTTATCTCGTGCAGACCCTTGAGAGAATAATTGCTTTTTTACCTTATCAACTAAATTTCGATTTTTTGGCAGCACGCGCCGTCCCCGAGCTAATCACATATTTTCTAATGTTAGGCACGTTAAAATGTTTTCATCGGGTAATTCGATATTTTTCGCTAACATGCACCACCCTAGGTAGATGTCATTAGCCAGTATTTGAACGGTTTAATTCGAAATGTGCGAGGGAGAGTGGAAGGGTCTGCGAGAAATAGCATGATCTCCCAGAACGAGTAAGGCAGAACAAAATGGAGACAAAATTCTATCAACGGATATCACGTTGATGATCGGACAGTGTTTTTCCTTCAGTTCATGAGGTAGGCAAAAACGATCACAGGCGTTGAAATAGTGGTATCTCGGTCACTCAAAGGGGGCGTTTGACGTAGCGTCGCGTCATCGCCTTGTTTGCATCACGAAACTGCCCAATGCAATACCTTAGGAGCCGCACTAGTTCGATGGTGAATATGAAAAACATTACGTATCTAGTTCGCGGTGTTTCAAAATCTACGATCCTATTTTATTTCATCAAAAGAGAACGAACCAACACAGTTGCATGACATTTTCACAGAATATCCCTTGCATAGAGAAGGAAAATCGTCAAATAATGTTGAATATTTTCCCATCTAAAAATCGATTGTGACGGGGTGTCTACACGATTGCAAACCGAGGTACACCTACTCGTTTTTGCTCTTTCACCTTCCAGTTGTATCGTTTTTAACTGATTTCAAAATTTGTTCCTCATTTTTGTTGTAGAAGTTACAAATGGTTTAGTTTTTTGTTTAATATTATTAAATGACTAAGCATTGACTTACTTTTGGTTCATCAATCGTTTCACCAGCCTTACCCTTCCTGAAGGCTTTGTTTCATTGCATAAAAAAAAATTATCAGTAAAAGTAGCGGATGTCACATTTTTTTCAAATCGCTGTTACTCCTTCAATTTTTCACTTACATAAATCGTAAAACGTGTGTTTTTTACAGGAAGAGTTGCACTTTCTGAAAATCTTTATGAGAATCCTCTCAGTTCTACGGGCAGCAAAGTGCAAAGCTTCGAAAACTTCAAACGCGATTTTCTCGCAATGTGAAAACTCGACATCCACTATTGTTACATATAAGTCCTCATATTTAGTTGGCTATATCTCTTGCGTGCACTAGACCCATTTTGATAGATTATAGCTTGGTAGTTTATGTAAGATGCGTCCATGCTCAAAGAAAAGAATTCCGACGAAAACTCAATTTCTGAAAATTTGGAGGTTACGCCCTTGTTCAAATATCCCATTCAACTCGCAATAGCACCTTGCATATGTACCAGCCGAACTAGCATGACTGCAACACGAAACTATAAAAGCCGCCAACGTAACAGGGCCAAGCTCGAGTTTCAAGCGGGAAAAGAGGGCCCTAAGCGCTATTTGATGAAGTCCCGTATGGACAGATTAATTTACTCATTATTTACAGAAAATGCATCGCTAATTGTCGGTCAAAGTATCAATTGAAAGGCGGGAAAATGCACCCTGTGCCTTCCACTGTGTCGCCACCACCGAAGAGGGCTCGGGGCTCGAGGGGTCGCAGCTGAAAACACAGGCCACGCAAAAGCCGCCGCCAAGGGCCTTTCGCCGTCGCGAGGAGCTTGCGCGCTCAAAGGGCCCATTTCTCGACCCGTTTCGACAGCGCTGAATCGAACCAACTCAAACGTTTTTCTAGTATCCGATTTTCTGTAATTCGGCCAAAGTATTAGACTAAAATTCAAAATACTTTGGTACTCCCTATAGCGTGAGTTCCCCTGTGTCGTGTCCCGGATATAGGGCAGCTACGGCCGAAACTAGTCGGATAAGGTTGGATATTTTGACTCGGGGTGGTATGAAACGAAAGTAACTTATGAAAGATTGGAAATTCTTGTGAAATATTTCATGAAATTTCACAAGGCTGTGATATTTTTTAAAAAATTGAACCATTCATTTCGGGGGCAGGATATGCAACCTACATTTTAAAAACGAAACAAGCGAAAGAATCCTGAATTTTTGTATCCATCCCTGGATTTTGATTTATTTTCATCGAATGATATAAACTAGTCTAACAATGCCTCTGAACCATAATGGCAGTATTTTGATAATTCTTTATAGAGAGAGCTAATAATCCATTATTAGAGATAGGTATATTTTTTCATATTTTTCTGAAATTTCATGAAATATTTCATGTGAAATTTGACAATTTTATTTTCCATGAAAATGTGCTATCCTGTTGGATTCATGAGTATTTTTAAATATATATTTTAGCGCTCTGAACTATCGCCTGGGACTTTCTAAAATTATATATTTTTATACAAGTTGTTATTATTAGCCATCACATACTCCTAAAAATATAGCTCAATCGTCCACGCGTAAATCATCGCAGATTCGCCTTCAATTTGCGAGATAGGCAAATGTGGACCCCAAAGCCAGAACAACGATTGTTTCTGCAGCCAAAGATTTGTACACACCAGAGCGGCACTTCGCCTTCCATTTATTAGTTAGGCAAAATCAGCTCCCTTAGACAACCCAAAGGTGGTATCGGTTCTCCCCAGTGGAATTCTTCGGATGAAGCAGAGTTATGATCAGAGGGAGCTCACACTGAAAAAAAAATCTCTGGTGTATTTACTAAGAAAAGGGTAAAATTACCAAGAATTCAGGGTTCTATTTGATCCCAGTTTTTTCTTGGTAAAACTACCATTTATGGAATTTCACCGAGAAATCTCGGTAAAACTTTTCAACTTTCTCGGTAATTTTACTGGACCTTGGTACAAACGCCAATATTTTTTATCGACTGTGGTAGAATTACCGAGATAAAATGGCAAAGTTACCGGGAATTGATTACCAATAAAAGTGGTATTCTTACCTGAAAAAAAAAAAAAAACAGTAAAAATACCGGTTTTTAGGTAAGCTTACCAGTCTGTCTCGGTAAAATTACCAATTGGTAAAAAAATAGGAGATTGTAAAGGTACCAACGGACCTTGGTAAAAACGCCGAGAATTTTTTTTAAGTGCAAATCAAACTTTCTGTAGTCGGAGCAACTGTGCGACGGACCTAGGGGCCTTGCACCGCAGCCACGGAGGGGATCATGCTATGATTAGTTCCAAATTGAGGTTGCAAGGTGAGGAGGGGTCCGAGAGGGTTTGAGCTCGGGGGATGAGAGGAGGGTCGGCGCGGCAGAAGTGGTTTTTAATTTTGAATTAAAGAGATATCCAGGATCCGACCTCCAGCTGTTTTTGTTGTGTTATCGCTAAAGTGTGATCGGATCGATTTCCCTTTATTGAGTCCGTGGATTATGATAGTTCACTTCTTCTAATGTCTCTGTTGTTCTCGGTCGGATTTCCATTCAGCGCGGTTTATGACGTCGCCCTCCAGACGTAAGAGCCTAACTACACTTCGCGATGATCTCTGTCGTGCATATCGATGATCAAAGTAGGAAACCACGTATCTCCACTTGCGACGTTGCAGACTTCCCGCCATACTTTCGTTTTCCTTTCGAAAATCGCTCAATGTAATGGAGATGTTGCATGTGTGAGGAATTTGCGATTTGACTGTTGATTCTTCTGTAAAAGTTCGCGAGAAACACGATGGTGCCCATGGTTTTCTCTGAAATCAACTCCCAAGCTCAAAAAAAGCTCTCAAGTTGAGGCCAAAATGGAGGGGATATCCTACGCTATCCTGAGAGTCCACCTCTACATCAAAACAAACTCTCCATGCAAAGATGATGTTTACTTTTTGCAGGCAAAGACCCCCTCGGAATGAGCAGGCAAGATGGCTGCGTGGCGCGACGGGAACTCAGAGCAGTTCGAGCACTCTCTAACCAATACCTACTCTAACCCATCCTATCGTCTGCCGTCTCCCCACCTTATCTATCCAAATAATCATGTTTCCAATAATGTAAAATGAATCAGTGAGTTCGGAAACACTCCAACACGGGTTTTTTTCGATTTTCACTTTTTTACGGTTTAGTAACACTTATGGATAAGTAGAAGCATCTGCACGCAAAAGGATATTTCGAAATTGCAATCGGAAGTGCTCGAAACAGCGACGGGAAAAGGGAGGAATCGAAGAATTTCATTGGAAATACCAATTTTTGGCCGATCAAGGGAAACGGGTGACTATCCGATTATGCGGTTTTCTTTTTTCGGTTCAGTATACCTTGTGCCAACAAGTTATATAAATATTCAAGCGTTATTCAGGTCAAAAAATATAAATTTTTCAGGGCAGACTATGAAAAATCAGTATCTGAAACTTGGTGCGTTAAAGTCTCTAGAGTACTTCTTGCGTCCTTTGGCACCAAAAAAGTTTTTCTTAAACTAACTTCTTCGCCCGCTGCGAAGTTTTAGGTGTTTCCTGAAAATTTTTTTTTCCGAGTTGGTGTATTTTCGAACTCACTGATTCAAATGTCATCTTAGGTACCTAATGCTATATTTATGCTCCCATATTTCACCCCTTGATGCCTGACTGGTAAAATTCACCACTTTTTGGATCGTTATGTACTTTTGTAGGTATAGTTATCAAAAGCAGAAATGTGCAAAGATATTTTTTTAGCAAATTTTTCAAGAAATATGCTAAGTGCCTCGTTACCTTTAACAGGATGTTTCCCAGAAGTTGTACCATTGTGCCACAAAAAAAAATTTATAAATTTGTGCGAATGCTGAGTTAAATTTTTAGCTTGATGGTTCATCTTCACATGGAAATATTTTTGGTAGAATTACAAATTCCACAATGAAAGTCTAGCAACACAGCTAACTTAGCAAAAGCCCTCATATTTCTTGAAGTCAGGAGAGGGTAATATTTCTCCCCCCCTCCTCCTAACTAGTTCCCCCAATGCTCCTGAAAACATCTCTGCTGAGCGCAAAAATCCTCAAACTCATCCCTCATCATCTGGCATCCCCATGGCTCAGATATAAATGAAGCCCCTCCCCCCCTTATTTTCCATCAAAATTCAAAATGTAAGTAGGTACGTTTAGAATTTGATTTCAATGCCTCAGAACGCTGCGGGGCCCCCACACAAGCTTGTGATTTCTCCAGATATGCTAAAGATTTTCCCTCCTTAGGTAATCCTTAAATTATATCAGAAAAATGTCTTGCCAAAGAATTTTGAGAATTACCCTGGTTAGTACTTGGTTTGAACTCTTTTAGAAATTTAATCCCGATCAAAAAGGTCAATTCCCTGAGCTGAGCAGTTTAATTTTTCTCCGAGAGTGAAATTTGTGCTTGGCGCCATTATGTGATGTGCAAAGAGTAGAGGAGAGGAGAGAGCAACAGAGTATAATCATGGAGTCCGAGCGAGCTTCATGCACGCTCCACCAGCTACTCCCGCTCTGTGATCGCCTGCTCATTCGTAGGGGGTCTTTGCCTGCAAAAACGCTCAATCATGCAAAGATAGGGAGCAAGTACATTAGCAGGGTTGCCGTGTTATCAGTTTTGGAGTCCCCAAATAAAGTGGCAGCCCTGTCAATGTATTTGCTCCCTATCTTTGCATGGAGAGTTTGTCTTGATGTAGAGGTGGACTCTCAGGATAGCGTGGGATATCCCCTCCATTTTGGCCTCAACTTGAGAGCTCTTTTGAGCTTGGGAGTTGATTTCAGAGAAAACTAGTGGCACCATCGTGTTTCTCGCGAACTTTTACACAAGAATTTACAGTCAAATCGCAAATTCCTCACACATGCAACATCTCCATGATGAAAACTTTCTTGATTTTTCTCTTCTGCTAGTAGAATACTTTGTATGAATGTTAAGCTATAGTCGGCTCGTCTCTCTTCGGAAAATAAAATAGGAGAGGAAATTTTGAAACACCGCCATGGCAATGGAGATACGTGGTTCCGCACTTTGGCCTTCGAAATATTCAAAGCTTTCTCGCGCGTGTAATTACGCTCTTATGTCAGCTAAGCGACGATCAGTGGCGCGTGGCATACTTTGCGATATATAGATATTGATCTGCCATTTAAACCTATGGAAAAGGATCGATAAACAGGTAATGATCAACTATCGATAATTCTCCATTTATAGCTATGGTAAAGAATCGATTATTAAGGTGATAGATGCGAACACCCTGTTTTTCGATCCTTTTCCATGGGTTTAAGTGGCAGATCAATCTCTAAATGGACGTATTTCTGTCAAACGGAACTAAGCGCCATCGGAGGAGGGACGTAGAGGGGGGCTTGGATTGGCGGCGGAATCGGGCGTCGGGCTCATTCTGTCCTACACTCGCAATGCTTTCCTATGGCGCTTAGTTCCGTTTGACAGAACGCGCTATCCGGCATTCTAAATTCTTCAAGAGGAACTCAATTTGGCGCTTAGTTCCGTTTGACAGAAATACATCCACATATCGCAAAGTATACGATAAACAGGGTGTTCGCATCGATCACTTTAAAAATCGATTCGGGGAAGTACCGATTGTCGCGATCATCCACGCTTCACTGCTGGCTGAGTATTTAGCTTATTTGCCATAAAACTTCAGGCCGGCTTTCATTCAATACTTCAACGTTGATCAGTTTTTTTTTCCTCTTTTTATTAACTCAGTCCACTGATGCTTCGAGTCGATGATCCTGAAGCAATCAGTAACTGAAGACATATCGACGGTGAAACTTTCAAATCACGTATCTCGTTTGCGGTGTTGCTTGGTGGAAAGTGCATAAGTGCAGTTATTGAAAAAAAATTGAGGTATTAATGAATTCTAGTAAAACTAGTCTGCAGGGCCGGATTTACCTACTTGCCGCCCCCTTCTCATTCATATTGAAACATCAATAAAAACCATCAAGTGAACGTGCCAGCGGGGGGGGGGGGGGGGTGCATAAAACGCGTTTGCTCGTGTTGAACACATGCTTTGGAAATGCCCTGTCAACACTACTAGCAAAAGTTCCGTAGTACCCAAGTTTCGTAAACCTATCTCTGTGTGGACAAGGCCTTTCATTCATGAGAAATGAACAAAAAAATTATGAAAGATCAAACATGAATGTTGTTTAATGATTTTATCTTCCGCCGCCGCGCCGCACAGACTGCACCGTGTTTGGCGCAATGTGTGAAGTATTCATGTAGTCTTGTAGGCGCACTCTACTGCTTATGCGCCTTGTCCTCCAAGCCCCTCAAATGAAGAATTGAAAACATTATTCTGTCATTTTAGATTCTCACAGTAAAGCCCTCCGCACAATGAAACGCGTCTCTTAGGGAGGCTGAACCGACAATTATTGTCGACACAAATTTTTATTTTGGCACATTTGATGTTAATTTCTTTAAATTTTAAATTTTTTGAGATGTCTCTGGAAGAAAAATTGCACGATAAAAACAACGGAACCACCTCTATAACCTCTAAGTTTGATACGAGCATCGATATGAGCTTTTATTTTGATCGACTCGCTCCACTGAGTGCCGCTACGCTGCTGGTGAGACGGTGAGCGTCTGAAGTCAAAACGCCTTCACTTTTGTGCGTATGCAACACGCACATTTATGGAGCTCGAATAGCTGCACCCAAGTTTTAAAATGAAATTAGTTTGGTATCCGTTGCATGCAACACTAACTGAAGCTCCGATTTTTTATCTAACAACTTAAATTAATTCCAGTGTTGCCTATTGTACCGATTAAGTAAACCATTACTGATTGTTATCGCGACATTGTCAATTTTCAGAGAAATGTATTATTTAACTTTATTAAAACGTTGCCGGCGCTCGAAATCGCAAAAAATTAGGTACTTGAGCATGATATGTAGATAAGCGAAATTTTAAAAGGAAAATAGTTATGAATCGCACGGGATTCGGAACCAAAAAGGACGACCTTCAGTCTTACAACAAAATTAAATGGATGGGAAGTTTGTAACACCACAGGCCGCAAAATACACGCGTAATATTTGATTTCTTAGGTGCAATGGCAAAACTATATAGCACTCGATGAATAAAGTCTGGTACATATGTGAGTGACGACTACTCAATTGTCCTGCTTTCTCCCCTGTGAAATGTGGGCTGCGTCTAGTTATTCCGTTATATTTACGACGCGACGGTCACTTTATCTATTAAAGACGCTGTATGAAAATCCTTTAGTTGCAAAATTTTCCGTAATAAGATATTGATTTCTGAGAGAACTTGTGGATATTGTTAATTTCTACTCTTCTCGTTGTTAGATAACGTTAGAAGCTGAACGCCGAAGGCGAAAGTGTCCAGATGTGCAAAACTCCTGCACTGTTGTAGGCTATGCGTACAGTCGGCGTGTAGGATAAATCACATACTGCCATTTTGAAGGCGTTTTGATCCCCACTGAGGATCGCTTTCAATGCCACTCCGTGCCGTGCATAGGACCAAAATGACCCGGATTACGTGTTTTCTACAAAATTAATCGAAGTAAAACAAATTGAGAAATAATTCCAATGGAGCTACATTATAGTAAAAAGGAGCACGAAGATAACCACTAACCACACGGTGCCTATTCGCATTCAACTTCAAATTAGGTCAGTGTTATTTTTGGTGTTCACAATTTATTCGGAAGAGATATTACGAATTGTTAAACGAGTGGACTTTGCAAGCATCATCTTGAGCGGCCTACTTTATATTTCCTCTTTTTCTTCTCTGGCGCAATATTGATAAGTTCCGGACGTCCCCAAATGAATAAAATTTAGATTTCTTGTGGGTGCGTCAACGAATAACGTAGGTATACTATGCATTCACAATTCACAGTATTTCTGGCCTCTGAAACCATCAGTTTTCTAGTTTTATACGATGGATTTGGTTCGATATCAGTTGACACTGAAAAATCTCATGAGCAGGACCGGATTTACCGACTTGCCGCTCATGGACCGCCTGTATTTTGCCGCCCCCTTCTCATTCGTTTTGAAACATCAATAAAAACCATCAAGTGAACGTGCCGGAGGAAGAGGGGTGCATTAGAAGCGTTTACTCGTGTTGGACACATTTTTTGCGAAAGCCCTGTCAGCTCTACTAGCTAAAGTTCACGGAACTTTGTGCGAAAGTTAAGTTTCGTAAACCTATCTCTGTGAGGACAAGGCCTTCCATGTATAAGAAATTAACAAAAAAATTATGAAAGAACCAACATAAATGTGGTTTAATAATTTTAACTTCCGCCGCGCCGCGCCAAGCTGACCGCAATGTGTTTGACGCAATGCGTGAAGCATTCATGTAGTCTTGTAGGCGCTATGCATCTCACGTCGCGTCGACCGTTGCTGACCGCACTGTGTTTGCCGCAATGCGTGAAGTATTCATGCAGTCGTGTAGGCGCTAATATGCTTTACATGCCGGCCGCCGCGCCGAGGGCTTCTCCTATTCATCTCAAGTTCTCATCATTGCTCTCTGCGCCGCGCTGCTCCAGGGCAAATTGCGTGTTTGGTTTCTCTTAACTCGACTTATTGAAGGTGCTGTCTTTTGTATCACCGAAAGACGACAAAATTATAAATTACTATACTCTCAGGAAATTTGAGATTTTGTCGCCTTCTCTCGTTTGTATTTTTATTTTTTGGAATCTGATTTTTTTTATACCTACATTTAAAAAAATTGCAAAATTTGCCGCCCCCTAGATTTGCCGCCATGGGCCGTGCCCCATGTAGTCACCCCCTAAATCCGGCCCTGTTCATGAGAAACAAGCAAACTTTATAGCTTGAGATTCATAATCATACAGAATACCTATTCTGCTTACAGATTAAAAATTTCAAGAGAGTTTTCGAGAAAATATACATTGACTATACTTCTCCCAAGAATAAATGAGAGGCTTGCAGGACAAAGCGTCCAAGTGCAGTTTTCGCTAATTCGAGAAATACGTGTTTGAAGTTTCGAAATTACATAGATTCTTTCTTAACCGATTTTTTTATGTTTAAAATTCGAAAGTTGGGAGCGAATCTTTCACAGAATATGCATTACTAGGAATAGTTTTACTTGAAATCATTAATATCTCAATTTTTTCGAAAACTGCTTTTATATCCGCACTGTCCTTCAAGCCCCTCAACTAAGTATTACAGGAAGTCTGCAACGTTGTAGACGGAGATTCGTGGTTTCGCACTTCGGTCATGAATGTAGGTACTCATGTTTTCGAAAAAAAAATTGAGGTCTAAGGTAGAGAGTTTCACATTGTAAGCTCCAGATATTCACCCAATTGTTTTTTCCTCAGTTTTTCTCTCTCTTTCAATGTCTCTTTCCTCTTATTTTCTAGTTATGAAAAAAAAAGAAAATCCGAAATTTGCCGCCCGATGCCATAGCACCGTTGTTGGCCCTCCCCTAAATCCGGCTCTGCAACACGGAATATTTTGTGTGGGATTCTAGGTTAATGAAAGGATTCAGATATAATCAGGATAAATCACCATTTCATAAAAGAATGATGCAAAGCGTGCAACGTCGCAAATCGAGGTGCGTACGTAGTAGTTCCACCCTTAATGGGATGAAATTGCGCGGGTCTGTTTTTGAACGCCGATGGTTGATGTCGAAAACCGGTGCCAACACCAATGACGTAATAATACCTAATAGGCGGCAACACCGGTAGATGATTCAAGAAAAAGGCAATTGGATTTTTAGAAGCCGTGCGTTGTTGTGCCGCAATCTCAGGAAAGCTCACGTTGAATTCACTGAAATTTTACTAGTTTCTTATCTCTTATTGTCCACTAGTTAACATGTCGAAAGAAGAGGCGTAAGTATTTCAGTCCATTATCTCATACTTCCTTTCTTTTTGTGATATTTTCTGATGTTCGGACGTTGTTTATATCCGAGTCGCCATGTTCGTTTCCTGCCTTTGGCCGGTCAATTCTTTATCGATTAACGGCGTGAGACTTGCACGTTTCTTTCATTATTCGCTTAAATGAGCATATATTTCCCTTCCAAGTAATGGTTGACCATATTTTCTACTTTAGCTCCATTCTTTCGTCGCCCATTATCCCCCTCACCAACATCACTCCAGGATGAAGTAATACCATGCCTCCTAATCATGCCATGCTTGTCCATTACTTGCATTTACTGAGGCCTAACAATTTCGAATGAAACCCAGAACAATGTTATTCAGTCAACTAAAGTTCTGATTTTGCGCTGCACTTAACGTTAAGCAAGAACCTGATGTTCCTGATCATCTGATCATTCCTTACCACTCTTAAGGACAGGAAGGGACATGTGCCGTGCCAGTATCAATTATTTTGTAGACTTTTCCTAATTTGGTTGCCCAGTTTTCATGGCTCAATATTACAATTTTTATGCCATGTAGATCTAATCATACGCTCAGATCCTTTCTCGGTCCTCTAAAGTTCTTATGCCCTTGAATCCCTAAGTTTCTTTTGCATCGCTTGGTGTTGCCGACCAAGACCTCGGAGGAATTAAAGGCAGCAAATCTCAGAGAGCTCCTCAATCAAAACATGATTCTATGACCATGGCAGCTAACCCATCATCCGAGTCAATTTTAATGTTCGAATTTTTTTTTCTTTTCAGAGCAATTCCCCCACCCATTATTTGGGCTCAGCGATCCGGTGTTGTTTTTGTAACAATAAATGTAGAAGACTGCAAAGATCCAGACATTAAGATCGAAGAAGACAAATTTTATTTCAAAAGTGTAGGTGGCGTGGAGAAGAAATTATATGAAGTCACAGTTCCACTATATAAAGAAATAGATCCAGAAGTAAGTTATCTCTTTCGAATTATGAAACTAATGATCAAGTTATTTCCTATCACAGCTCTAATGAAGGAGGAAGTTCTGCTTTTTATGATTTTTTCACACCTTCAGCGGTATAGAGGGTTTTGTGCAGTGATGCTGAAAGTTCCTAGCCTTCCCGTATTTCAAATCGGTTACTCGGTTTTTCATGTGGCTGCAATTGCATGATTGAAAAGTTTCTATCCTCAGGCAAGAAATGATGAAAAATTACAGGCATTTTAATTACATTTGTTTTGCTAAGTTTCAATATTGATTACTTTTTTTTTCTTCTATATAATTTTTTTTCATAAATAAACTTCTGATTCCGATTTTTCTCTTTTCGATTCTTATCAATGAGAAATCAATTCTATTTTTATTTCTTTCCTCCAAATATTTATGATTTGAGGTACATTTTCCTCTCTAGAGCCAAATGATTTTTGTGATAAAGAAAGAAAGAAAATTTGAAATCACTAGAAAGCGTTTTTCAACGATCGATAAATGAACCATTGCAGGAAGCAACAGTAATTCATTTACATAGTTTTATTATCTTATCCAAGTGACGGGGATTGAACTCGCATGTCAGATGATTTTGTGATGCTTCAGACCGCTCATCCATTGCTTGGACTGAAATTTGAGCAGTGAATCCTACGTTTATTGAGTAAAGCTAGTGCAAAGGCCACTTAGCCACTGCGCGTAGTAGCAACAGTCGGGGAGTATTCTTTTGGATCTGGTTACTTTTATGTTTACATCATTTATAGTGAAATTATTGTAAAAAATTGTTCATTTTCAGTTCTTTGCGTCGAATTTTTGATGTGAAAAGTAAGGAATTTTTGATAATTTTGGTCAGAGAATTTTTTTTCTCCAAGTTTGTAGCCCTCCTGTTTTACTTTCTAGTTAACCATTCAACCATCGACCTACTATCATCTTGGCTGTTGAATTAGTATAACACGAAGAGCTAGTTATTTTATTTTTTAACGGTAACTTGATTGATTTCAGAAATCAGTGAAGCACGTTCGTGAACGACAAATTGAATTAGTGCTTAAGAAGAAAGAAGACAAAGGACCATACTGGCCCCATTTGACGAAAGAAAAGAATAAGTATCATTGGTTAAAGGTCGATTTCAACAAATGGAAGGATGAGGATGATAGTGAAGACGACATGGAAGGCATGGAAGGAGGAGGCTTTGATGACGTAAGTATATTCCATATTTTGGTTTTTTCTAATAAGGAGACCTCATTGTGCCAGAAAATGTTCCCACCAACATTATTTCCCATGATAACTACTTTTTAAAGCACCCGTTCCATGCACAGACTAGAGGCTTCAAAGAGGCCCATTGATGGAATTTTTAACAGATTCCTTTCTAAGATCGTTAAACTTGATGCTTTGAAGTGAACTGATGCTTGAAGGTATCTGATGCGTTCAAGACACATTTTAGATCAGATCTTGAAATTTTCTGCACAGATATGGCTGAGAAATTTTAAGAATTAGTGGCAGTTTGAGAGTCCCAGTTTGTGCCTGAGACAAATGCTTAAAACATATGATTTCTCACAGACTCAATCAAAATTCCAGATGGAAATCCTTCTAAAGGAATTCTGTCATCAAATCTTTTTAGGAAACACCTCATATCTCTACAGAAGTGTTGACGGTAGTCAAAATTCTCGTCGCATTTGGACTGCATTAAGCAAAAAGGAACCAAGCCAAATCAGCCATTGCCAAATTTAATTGGACAATTTAATTTTTTACATGAAAACGATAGTGCAGATTTTGTGCAAATTTTAGTGAATTTCTCGCATAGTGCAAAGCATATTCTATAAAATTTTTGAAGGAATCCACTCCAACGTTTTCATACAAAAATTAGATTGCCAAATGAAATTTGGCACTAGCTGATTTTGGTTCTTTGGATCTTTTCTGATACATTGTAATGATTGCATTTCCCTCCGACCTATGGTGAGTAGGAGTTTTTAAATATAGTTAATAGCTTAATTTTATTTTGTAATTTTCTTTCTTTCAGCTAATGCGATCGATGGGTGGAATGGGAGGTATGGGTGGAGGTGACGACAAACCTTCATTCGAAGGAATGGATGACGAAGACTCAGATGACGAAGATCTTCCTGACCTGGAAGAGTAACAGTGATAAACTTAACACCAATTCCATTTCCAACCTTGTTTTTTGTATAGCTCCGCGAAAGAAAAAGCGCAGAATGATCAGAAAAGTGTGTTTCTGAACATATGTCTCCGCTTTTCCTCACTTCTAAATAGTTGTACTTGTATTTAGTTTTTTCTTAATTTTTCTTTTTTTTAAACTTTTATCCAAGCCTTTGATTCTGAAGTTAAGTAAGTGTAATCATTTGTTAATTTGGCCTTAAACCAGTGTCATTACATATATGTAAAGCCATCCTTTCCGTACTCATTTTCAGTCGTTTACATTGTTGTCTTTTGAGCGGCAGTAAGGTTTACGGAACCTTTAGAAAATCTACTCTTAAATATTAAATATGAAAGCCCTGTCTCCACTCGTCAGTTTTTTCGCATGTGTGCAACTTGCACCAAGTGATCCAAGGGGAGAACTGTGTGGAGAACCAAACTCATGGTTTAACTCGATTTCTTCCCTCTGTATTTTGTTTTTAAATCTATAAATTTTTTTTTCTTTCATTCCTCAGGCTTTACCATGTCCTTCTTGTGTGGATAAAATAACCAGTTAATTCTCAGGTTTATGACCACTTTTCCCCTGTGTTCTCTCACATTGGAAAGCATATAGATTTCATGATCATAAGTAAACTTTAGGAGACAGTGATGAAGCTAGAGTATTATATTGCAGATATTTCTTTCCCCTTCATTTTTTCATTTTGAATAATCGACTGTTAATTTTTATCCATTACAGTTCCGGTTACTTAGGTTTAAAGTTTGTTTATAGTTCAGCCAACTTTTAAAATGGCTTAATTTACCCTCTAGCTTTCCATGTTCTAGAACATGATCGTCTTTAATTTCAATGAGCCCATCAACTGCTTGCACAGTAATTCATTAAACTGTGATTAAAAACTCTGTTGTGTTAGATTTCATATCTATGAGATCTCTCCAATTCTAACTTTATTTAATGCTACAAATTGCCTCCTCCCCTTTAAAACTCTTTCATCTCAAGAGCGCAGTACTTAGTATGTGATCTTCAGTTGATAGTCCATCTCTGTCTCTTGAAGTTTTCGAGTAAGAAATCTGAAATATCTGTTTCTCATTGGAGTTTATTTTGTTTCATCACGCATAATCACCATTTTTTTTAACAGTTTCCTACTGAAGGCAGCTCAGTTTTCTCAGTGAACTTTTTTTTTGCCCTGCAGTTATGCCAACTTTTCCAATGGGAGTAATTTTACTTCCAGTGGGGCTCTTCACAGACAATAGTAGTTAAGCACTTACACTTTGTTTCGGGGTCCATGTGAGCAAGTTTGATGGCACCTTTTCCTTGCTCTTCCAAAGATCTTTCTTTCCCTCAGTTTTTCAGGGTTTTTTACGGAACTTTTTCTAAAATTATACATTTTTCCAACTCTGTTATAAAATTTAAAAACTCTCCATTATTTATGCACCAAGGCAGTTCTCTTCTCATCTGATGAGATAGTGCATTTGCTCGTCCACAAACTTCCAAGATTCATCTTTTTCTTTCCAATTTCTTCAACCATGATGTCGATGAAGAATTTCTGCAGTCATGCTTAGTGAACCACACTTTATTTCTGAAAATGATGGCTACCTTCGAGACTTGTATGAAATATGTGGTTAAGATCAGTGTACGTTTCACAACTGTCTATTCTTTGTTTTATTCGAATTTCTTTTTTATGCGTGAATAAATTTTTACACCATTTTCCAGTATTTTCTTCCCATATTTCATTCATATTTTGTTTTCGGGACATGTTCCTAACAACAAGAAATATCCATTGTATTAAAGGGGGGGGGGGGGGTCTTGGCAGTCATCAACTGGCCTTTTCAACGCAATAGTGAAAGATGTAATACATGCATCTTAAAGAGCAAAGGGATTAAGAAATAGATGATAAAATGGCTTTCTCCCATCCTCAGATCCTCAAACTTTTATATATTGTTTCTGTACTTCTGACATGCCTTTCTCTGAAGGTTTCAACCTCAGGAAAACTTGCCTATAAGGGCAGTAGAATTTGTACGTTGGAATTTTCAAAATGGCATGACTCTTCACTATATTAATGAATGAGGTGGTAGTTGTAAGAACGGCACCAGTAAGAAAATGAAGACCCTAAAGAGACTTGTTTGAAGTTTCAATACAATGCCAATTAAAACCTGATGCAGTTTGAATCATGATTTTTCAATATTGGTAAAAATAGTATTATATCGAAGTCGCAATATTCTGTATTATTTAAAAGAAAATAATGAAACCGAGTTTGAAAACTAAGTGTCAAAAAAGATTAATTTAGTTTTTGTTCCAACTTGAGAATTTATTGTTTTCTATAAACTGAGGCACCGAATTTGAGACTAATGAGAAGTTATGAGGAACTTTAAAGTAAGGAAGGAAAAGGTTATTTTGTATGCCTACAGTTGGTAAATTTTAGTTAGGAAATTTATGAGATAGTCTATGATCAAGACTTGCACTAAAGCTTGATGGCCGAAGTGTGAAACAACGCATCTGTTACGGTGGTCAAAAACTTCCTCCCCTATTTTGTTTTTCGAAGAGAAACAAGTCAACTTTACAGCTCGACAGAATATTCTGCTATCCAAGAGGAAGAATTAAGGAATTTTTCAAGTACTTTCGTTATAACTACTTAGTTTTCCAAAGAAAAAATAAATTATGACAAGCTCAGGAAGACTAACATTCCTAACAGAGATATGTAGCTTAAAACTTAGGCGATCGTTCTATATTTTTCTACCCACCATCTCATGTCAAGTTGGGCTTGGGATCCGGGACAAAACTTCCTATACATTTTTATTTAACCCCTAGGTGCTCGTGCCGGGTCAAATTGACGGAAGGATTGCTCAAAACACGTGCCTAGCGGGCCATATATGGGGTCATTACTTACATAGGAGTTTCAGATAAAGGTCCACAAATACATCATAAAAGAGATCAGACACCAATTGAAAAAGAAAAAATGGAACAACACAGCTGAAAATAGGAAAGACTTATACTGGCCTCGTTTTTTTAGCCTTTCGCCCCAAAGCGAAATCGCTGGCAGCACAAATCGGAGCTTTTCGAGCTTATGCCCTAGGCAATCGCGCCTTCAATTTCGCAGATGCAACACGGGCATTCATCAAGCACGAATAGTTGTATTTGCGCCGTCATCAACCTTTTACCCTGTTTCCATTATTCCATTTATCAATCGAAAAGGTTTTCCGTCCAGCCAAAGCGTCCAGCACTTATTTTGTTCTTGTAAGCCAGAAAGCCGTGGATGCAATAAATTTTTCCCGAATTAACTTCAATTTCTCGAAGTGTGGAGTTGTGGATAAATCCTTATTTTGTAGACACTTACGCAACATTGCGTCTGCATTATTTACTAATTGGCACCGCGCACCGATTTTGACGTTTACACTTTTTCTGGCTGAGCTCCTCCGAAATTTTTCTGTCCGGGCTGTCCTCACACATCTAAATAATTTTTTCCCCGTGTCTCCTCCGTAATTAGAAACGTAAGTTATCACTCCAGTTTCATCTTAACAAAAAGTTAGCGTTCTTCAAGCCTGTTATCACTCAGCATTTGTGTTACTCCAGTCCGTCTGTGTCTGAGGGTTGTGTTGTATCTGTCAATTGTTCAGTCCCTTAATCCGGCTCTTCAATCGAGTAAGTACTCTTGTCCTCATGAAAAATCCGGCGTTCTCTTCAAGTCAACGCAACAGTCTGTTTAGTCCGTTTGCATTTTTGCTCAAGCCTATCTTTTTTTACTTTTATCAAGGCTTGTTAGCTGGTCTATGAGTGTTCCGCTTGACAGGTCTTGAAGGATTACTTGACTGCAGCTTTTCTCATCATTTCCCCACGAACCACCTTTTCAGACAGCCATTAGGCTGGGAGTAAAGTTCTCCTAATTCCAAGTGTCCATGCACCCTCCAAACTTCATCTTGCAGGACGATGTATTAGCGTTGCCTCAACAGAGACAATTTCAAAATCCTGCTGATGATCAGGACGCTATAGGTTAAAGGCTTTTCATATCATACAATCTGATTGTTGGCATGTTCCCATTCATTTGATTGTTTCTGTAATATACCGCTTGACTTTTCATCAGTCAATTGAGGCGGGGTCAAATTATTATTAATATCTTGCACATCAACATTTTCAACCTGCTGATAAAAACCTATCTTTCGAGGTTGCACCACTCCACTAGGAGATTGGTTGTCTCATGTCGCAAGCAATTTGTTTCACAAGCCAGACACGAGGGGCTTGGAGGACAAGGCGCGTAAGTGCAGGTTTTGCTATTTCGAGAAATACTTGTTAAAAGTTTGGAAATTACGTCGATCCTCAAGGTGGGAAGAAAGTGCCAACTGACTTCGATGCTGAAAAATTGGAATTTGGGAGCAAATTTTCCATAAAACCTGCATTAAGATTAGTAATACTAGGAATCATTTATATCTCAATTTTTTCAAAAACTGCACTTATATGCCTTGTCCTCCAAGCGCCAAGCCCCTCACATACAGCAGTGACATACCTGCTGGATGAACTGCTCAACTTGCCACGAATGGTATGACCAGAATATGGGAACATGAAGGTTTTTACTTTCATGTTGAGTACTTTTACTTTTAGAATTTCTCTACTGTGCCCTTAAATTGTGCTATTCTGGCCGTGGAAATCAGTTGTACATTTTGTTAAAATGGTAATAAAGTCAATGAAAGAAGCATTAGAATCATCAAGCACAATAAAAAATTAATTACCTATATAATGTATATTTCTTTTCCAGAAATTGAAGAATGGCCCTTGTAAGCTGTGATACTTTTGTAGTTTTACCTCCATTAACTGCTCATGGAGGGATTATTTTTGGCAAAAATTCTGACCGCCCTAAAGGAGAAGTCCAGGAACTAATCTATCAAAAACCTGAGTCATATCCTGCTGGTAGCAAAGTCATGGTAAGTAAGGTCCTCTTTAAGTGTGTTCCGAAACGAAAAACAGCATTTTTTTTTCATAATTGTTAGGTATTTTTCCACTCATATCTAACTATAGTGTATTAGAAAATTTAGTGGTGTGGTTGGAGTGTCAACACAGGATGAAAGCTCCTATCTTCATTCCATTCCCTATAATTTTCTTGCCGGCTGTGCTCAGCTTTGTTGCTAAATTTACTTGATGGATATGGAAACTATGAACTAAAGTAAACTTTTAAGTTTTTAACTAAAGTTCGAAACTTTTAGAAAGTTAGAAACCTTATAAACCTGACAGATTTTTTCCTTTCTCTTACCCTCCCATCTCCTACAACAAAAATTCAATGAGCAAAGTGCAAAACCACCTATCTTCATTGTGGTGTTTCAAAATTTCTGCGCCCATTTTATTTTTCCGAAGAGAAACAAGCCAACTCTGTAGCTTGAAATTTACAGGTGGTATTTTGCTTACAGAGAAGAAAAATCAAGAAAGTTCTCAAAAAATTACATCGACTAGTTTTCCAAAAAATAAATGAAGTATGACAAAAAGACTTGCAACAATGCAAACGGAAATATTCAGTTTCGCACATTGGCCATCCATTATATATAACTAAGTACAGAATCATGAATCATTAGCCCCCTCCTACCCCCAAAACAGATATAAAGTACTGCTTAATTTAGAGGTCAGTTGTATTCTCTGCTTAGGTTATGCTACAACATAGTCAATGTTAGTGTTACTTAGTTATTTATCTTGCCTGCAGTGTACCTACATTGAAATTGAGCAAGCAGAAGCAACTCAAGGAGTAATCTTGAGCAAACCAGCGTGGATGTGGGGAGCAGAGATGGGAGCCAATGAAGCAGGAGTTGTGATTGGCAATGAAGCTGTCTACACCAAACTTCAATCCTCAAAAGATGCTGAGGAGAAACTCCTAGGGATGGATCTTGTCAGGTATAACTTTCAGTATCCATAAATTCAGCTGATGAGCAAAATTAATTATAACCGTCGCCAAAAAACAAAGTCACCAAAGGACTGGTATTTTTGAGAAATGCTTATAAGTTGTGACAAAGGATTTTGCGTTTAGTGTGAAACGAACAACCCAGCATTCTTTTAATGAAGTGAAATTCTGTTGGATGAAGATCATTGCTTTGAAAATTTTGGAAATCAAAGAAATATTTCAGGAATCTTTGTTCTTATCTAAATAATTTGCTGTCATGCTCCGTAAAAAACACCTTATCAGCATTTGAATATTAAGCTTAATAATATTCAAGAAAGTTATTTTATTTGCTGGAAGTCTTTCAAGCGCCCTGCTTGTGGGGAAAGATACTTTTAAGCGCGCTGCTTTTAGGGAAGGAAACTTTTAAGCGCGTTGCTTTTGGGGAAGGAAACTTTTAAGCACGCTGTTTTATATGCTGCAAGTCTTTCAAGCACGCTACTTTTGGGGAAGGAAGCTGTTAAGCGCGTTGTTTTATACAGAGGCGCAATTATAGAAATACAGCAAATTTTGAGGAAAGCAAATTATATATTGGGGAAGGCTAAGACTTTTCTGCACCCTTGAGGTACACAAGGCTTCAATAGTGAAAGTGTTATTGATGGTAAGTAGATTTTTGCCTCTTAGAGAATTCTTCCCTTGTCACTCCTTCCTTTGTTCAAAAGATTAAAATGCTTTATTAACTGATTGTGCAGGCTTGGTTTAGAAAGAGCGAAATCAGCGGATGAGGCTGTCACTATAATCACTACTCTTCTTGAGAAGCACGGACAGGGTGGACCTTGCTCTGATACGGATCCCGATTTCACGTATCACAATTCGTTTCTAATTGCAGATGCTAAGGAGGCCTGGGTCCTAGAAACAGCCGGTCATTTATGGGCAGCTGAAAAAATTAAAGGTATTTGTAGTATTTGTTTATATTTATCATACTTGCTCATTCTAACATGAACTTTTGTCAGAGGGGATTTAGCAATTTCGTTAATAATGCTATAGCAGGGGAATTATGATTGAAAGCTGTACAACGTGTAAGTAAAAAAGCCAAAGTAAAAAAGTCTAAAGCTTGTGGTGCTGTTTTTTGTCTTGGTTTGTTCAAGTCTGTCTGAGTTTTGCACCGAAGTTGTCTGCAAATAGGGAAATTGCATTAAAACACACAAAACCTAACAGTATGATTGACATTTTCAGAGATGAAATAGTTCTGATCCCAATTTTGGGATTCAATCTTGTATTGAAGGAAACATTCTTTTATCGAATCGTGTAGCGCTTTCTTTCATGCCCATAACTTGTTTTTTACACTATGTTCTAACCAACATGTTTGTATTACAGAAGGATACCGCAATATTTCTAACTGTCTTAGTCTGACCACTAGATTTGATAGATCTTCTGCTGACTTAAAAGAATATGCCAAAGGAAATAATCTCTGGAATGGGGAGGTAATTAATATTCACATTATGTAACTAGCAGTTTGATCTTGTGTTCATGTGCTAAAGACCCAATCAATTTAGCATAGTTTGACATGGGATAGAAGTTTCAGGCAAACAGTTTGTTTTATCAATGAGGAACCAAGGAAACAAGAATAATTTGAACAACAGAGGTAAATTACATTGCGCTGATAAATGACAAATGAAAGAGAGTTAGGAAAGTAAAATAAAAAATTTAAACTCAAAATCAAACATTCAAAACGCCTTTAGCAATACAATTTCAGTAATTCATACTATTTCTTTTTAAAATATTGAAACGAAAGGCATCTTTATATCTTGAAGAGTTAAAATTCTATGGCATCTACGATAGCTCATAAATTTTAGATGTAGATGTATGTACCAACTATTTCCTGATATTTTCCTAGCCATTATAGCATAGACTATCAAATCCTATCATTATCATAATTAATGTATTTTATGTGTCTCGAGTTCCTGTGAAATTTTATCCCATGCATTTTTTGTTCGGTTCAGCTCTTCTCATTATAGTTCTTTAATTTTACAGGATGAGTTCAATTTTAAGAAAATATTCGCCAACCCAGAAACTAGCTGTGATCGTTTTGAAAAAGGCTCCGAGTTATTAGGAAATCTAACCAAATCAAACCAATTTAAAACGAAAGACATGTTTACAGTTTTACGGGACAAAGATTCTGGCATTTGCCGAAGCACAGATAACCCGTTTCCAACAACTGGATCCCAGGTAAAGATCGAGTTTGGTTTTTTTTACCTCTCGTTCATTTACATTTCTGGAAAAATGGAAATGTATTCACTGGTAATGCCATAAAGGTTGCCAGTTGAGGGATAAAGCCTGTGGTAAATTCTGAAATATAAGAGGATTGTATTCTCGCTGCGATGGGTCAGTTAAGCTAGGGAGGAGTTGGCCTGCAAATTGTTGCTTTCCACAGTTCTTTATAAAAGAAAAATGATGGGCATGAAGAAATCGCAAGGAAAATCGTCCCTGCAGGGAAATAACACTTTCTTTTACAAGATCCTCTAAAATATGTTTGAGCAGCCTGGTTCTTTTGCACAATCTTTTGAATTTCCGATTCAAATATGATCGATGGCTTAGTTCATGTTTACGGAGTAACTACCACGATGCTGCTGCTGCTGGAAGCGTTGTTGACGTGTCATTCAAAGTTAGGTGTGTAAGAAGTCAGCTCTGTGATGTTCTCCAAGTTGCACCGCACACTAATTAAACTTGAAAAACATTCAGAAAGAAATCGCCTGTCAAAATTGCACAGCCTAGCTATAACCTCCTGTTGATCAAATACAAACGCTAATGTTGCCATGTATTCCTCCGCTCTTTTTTCTGCTGCCATATTGATCGTGGAGTGTAAATTCAAGAGCAATGAGCTTGCAATTCAAATCTCGTTTTTGGCTTCCATATTTTTTTCCCTTTCGAGTGAACTTCTCTCATGGTTCCTGCCACAAGAAAAAGTTTGGGAAAAAATAAGAAGCTTAGTTCACTTAATACTTACAAATGACACCATAAAAACAATTTAATCGGTCAGTTACAAAAGGGCTCAGCGCCAAAGACGAGAATTCGAGGAAAATGGTTGTGACCATTTTAATTGACCCTTTATAAATCTCAGAGCTCTAAAATATGAAAGTGATGAATTAATTAATCACATTATTAATTGATCTGCAATTGAAAATGGGTTGGTTTATACAGTTTCTACTGTTTTTTTCGTATTTTTATATCTGGAGCTTGAGCCCTTTTGTAACAGACCGATTTAATTGACTTAACTATCCATTTGTTCTTCGCTTTATGAATGGGATTAAAAACTAAATTTTTCTGTTTGGTAGTAAAAATTAATTTTCGTTGACCATTACTGTCTGCACAGTTTTACCATTCTGACTGAAAAATAGAAAATAATTTTGCTCTTATTTTGCAGGTGTCTCTTTTATCCGCCGCAGGAAGTCAGAAACCACATGTCCATTGGTTCACTGCAACACCTGACCCATCTGTATCAGTTTTTAAACCGTTTATTTTCACCCCCAACGTTCAAATTTCACAACATACTGTTAGTCCTATCATCGAAAATGATCCAGCCAAGGTATTACCTTTCCATGCTCTCTTTTTTTGTCTATCATCTGAATCTCTTTCTGTCTTTTACCAATCTGAATTTCAATTAAACTCATCTTACAAGATGGGACGGTGATGGTTAAAATGTCCAAAAAGAAATGTCCAGTGTAAAAAGGTGTCCAATATAAAAAAAGTCGACGAGTAAAAAATATCCATGATATGGACTTTTTGACTTTGAGCATGTTTGTACTTTGGACATTTATCTTTGGACATTTTGTCCTATTACTGATGAAACAAGACTCTTCGAGACCATCTATAAATCACACAATCCACTTAGAAATAGCCAGGATAGCCAGAAGAGAACTTGTTCATTTGCGTTCTTACTTAAAATAAGCATGATTTATTTTCTGTGGAGGAAAATAGCTTTGGGCCGAAGTGCAGTAAACCTCGAACAATTCATACTATTGTGGCGGTCAGCCAGTTCGGATAACGGCAAATTTGGATAATCCGAAGTCAGTTATGTATCAATTTTTTTTTAAATATAAATGGAAAGTCGATGCAATCAATGCAAACTACCTTATTTTTATACTTTAGTTCACAATATTAATGTACAAATATTGAGGATACTTATACAAAAATTTATCTGGTATTTACTTATTTCAAATAATCCGTGACTTTCTCTTGCGCACGGCCAGCAGCCAGTTTTATAACTGCTATTCTTCCCCAATCACAGAAGCACTGAGTATCCGGGAAAGTAGCCGCTTCCTGTCAATGGATATATATTCTTGCCACTTTTCAATCACCAAGAGAAAGTGAGGAATACGTTTTGAACAAATGAGTCCAGCTAATCCGGAGTTCGGACAATCTGAGGTTTACTGAGGTTTATGAGGAAAAATTAAAGGAAAGCACCCAACGTCTTGTACATCTCAAATATGATGTCACATTTTACTTAATGTTTTTTTGATGTTGCAGGTGGTACCTCGTTTTCAGCGCAAGGTTGATAGAGCACATTTGTTATACAGACTTCATGAGAGTGCAATTGAAAAGCAAAAAACTGCTGGTTTGACAGAACTTAAGAATATGGAGACTATCTGTTACACGGAAATGGAAACTCTCCTCAGCAACGATACGACCTTAGATCTATCAGAAATGGACGATTTGCTCAAAGACGCTGTTGAAACTGAAGTGAAATTTCTTAGATAATCTGCTTTCAATTTATAATGAAGTGGCAAAAAAAGCCATTCATCACCCAATTTATTTACTGCAGCTGTGCTTTTCTATAAGCTTTGAAATGTGTATCTTTATTTATGTATTTATTCACAATTTACTTTTGTATTGTTTATATAACATCACAATTGTTCAAAAATCATAGCTTTTTCTTTCGTCTTTTTTTTTCGGAAAGTCCAACTTTAAATCACCGTTCAAATTTTTCATGTGCTTCTGCATGAAAAAGTATTGTTTCTTGTCATAATTATCTGGAGCACGCTGAATAGTTCCTGTCGAATTTTATTTGTAATTTATGTGTTTAGCAAAAAAAAAAAGGAAAACCTGTAGTCGATGACTTTCTCATTGGCACGTTGGTATTATGACTAGTGCAGTCTAGTAATGTTCTCAGGCAATAAAAATGCTATCTGGGTCTACTACCAAACTCATTGTGAAGAAATTGTTATGAATGCAACTTACATGTGCTGCTGATCATCAGATTTGTTGCGTTTCTTCAGAATAATGTCGGAATCATCGCAAAAATTACCATAGTCATCAATATGTTAACTATCATTTTATAGATCAGCTGACAACATACATTGAAAAATTTATGCACCAAAAACCTACATTCCCATCAGTTTAGTAAACATTTGTGTTTTTGTTTTAGTAATTTTGAAAACCCTAAAAAATTAATCTGAAACCTACTTTTCTATTATTGTTAATGATTTTCTCTGTGATTTTTGGAACATTGATAATGACCCAGTCATTGCGCTATGCTGTAGCTTTAAAATATGTTATATTTTAGTGTAGTATCAATTTTTATAATTTTATACCTCTTTTATTCCTTTCCTTATTGTTTTGTGTTTATATTACACCGTAACTATCAGATTGTGATACAAAATTTTGAAAGTTTCTCCATGAGTGTAGAAACTGATTGGTGCAGTGATACTCGATTCCAAATTTATTCATTTTATATCTCTCATTTTCATTACTTTCCCTAATTTTTAGTTTATTTTCCTGTTCCTTTCAGCTCCTCTAAGGTGGTCACTACTTAATGTTGTAAAATCCCTTTGAAGGATCTAAAACACAATTATAATTGTAATTTGTACCAAAGATTGTAAGATTAGTGTGTTTCAGAAACTTGAATTTTATCGTCTTAGAAGCCTAAACTCAAATATATTGAGGGGATAGGTTAAGAATTAAATTCTTAACTAAATATCGGTGTAATCCTTTTCTTCAATCGATTTTTTTTACCTTATAATATGTATGAAGGAAAATTTATAATCTGTGATTATTTTCATACTTAATTTTTTTTATTTGTTAATGCACAGGTTTTAGCTTCGCTTAAGCAGCTCTCACATGAGCACGCAGTGGTTGATCAATTAAGAGCAAATCTGAATGTGGTATTAGACATTATAGTCTTTGTATTCCTACTAAGCTGCACTTTCCTAGAAGCTCCATGCGGAGAAGACATTTGCACCACAAATTTTGTTGCATACCTCCTTGATTTTCAATTTCAATTGAAGCAGCTTTCAGAGAGTACTTATTGCATCATCAGTGGCGTAGTGTACTTTGCGATTTATTGATTTATCTGCCATTTGAACCCATGGAAAAGGATCGATAAACATGGTATTAGCAACAAACGCCTTAATAATCGATTCTTTACCACAGCTTCGAAAGGGAAATTATTGATAATCGATTAATTTTTCCCACCTTAATAAAAGACGACCTTATTAAAAGATAGGAAGCACAGGGTTTCTGAATTATATCAGCTCTGAGTGTCAGATAATGCGCTCATCCAATTACGAAGTTGCACATCTTGGGGTATTTCATCCTTTTAAAAAAAACTTGTGTGCAGTTTTTCTTGAAATTTACTTGCTCATTTAAAAACATCCACATCAAAGTTCAACGAAATATTTTGACTAGTTTTCTTTGAGGAGGATGTAACACCAATGGAGATTTTGGAGTCGCAAAGAAAATATGTAATTTTTTACCGCAGTCATCAATATTTTCTCCCTAAGGACACATCAGCTACTTAATCAGATTTCACCCTTTTTTTTGTGTTGAGCCTGTATTTCACCACCCTCTTCACTTATACCCGCCTGATTGCATCATATCTTTCCTTTATGTTCCTTCAATGTGATTTTACTTTTAAGGTTTTGCATGGTACGAACATTGGGGAAATGTTGAATTATACCTCAGGGAGACTCTAACGGAGACATCTGAGTGTTGTTCTAAAAGTCAGTTTCTTTATGTTAGAAATTGAAGTTAAATGGTTTTTGCATTTTCTGTGTTATATCTCCTGCTCTTGCAAAATTATTAGCCTGTTAGAAGCTGCTGAGGAGAATCCTGTTTCTTTTAGTAATCCCCCACTCTTTCTTTTAACAACACAGAAGAAACGATAAGTTAGCATAACTTCGGACTGACCCTGGTACTTCAGTGTGTATACTTAGAGGTTGATGCATGATTTTCATAAGTTTGAGCATACCTATATGTATGTTATTTTTTTAAGTTATTTAGTAATTAGCATAGGCTCTTTACATTGATTTTATACGCATTTTATCCCTTTGAAATCCTCTTTATATTTAATAAAGTTTAAACTTTGTACGTTGAGCACCTCAGAATATTTATTTATTTCTTCTTTTTTCGCTTTTTGACTGGGTCGTAGCTGTATTTGTCTAGCCTCAAAATTACGGATCAGTTAGATGTCAGAAACAAGAGTCAGCCTTCTCCTAATTTCTTAAGGAGTCCTTTGGATAGTTTCTTGCCGTGATGTTTTCAGTCATGCAAGAGAGGGTGCTGCGAATGGCTAAAAGTGGCCCACCCAAACTTGGTGAGATGATTGTATGGGTAACTCTGGGCCTGGGTCTGACCGAGTTCCAGCCAAAATCGCAGGGAATCGAACGTTCCACTTTTTTAAAAGTTGAAACCTTTGAAAATGTCTAATATTCGCAAGGTGAATAAAGAGCAGTTACAACCACATAGTTATACTAAAAAAAGAGGAAAATTCCGATTTATAAGTTAAAAGTATATGAAAAGTAATGTAACAACGGTTAAATGTGCATTTGTAGATGGTTGGGATTGCCTTAAAACTTGTCAAAATGATGGAAACCTAAGTAATATCGATTTTGAAACGAGACACCATAAGCTTTGCAACTGCCATACTCAACCGCAGTGTCTCAACCTGTAAAAATTCAAAAAGTCAGTTTTGACTCCAAAATTTTAGTCAATTTTCTCAGAAGTTCACACTAACTTGTTATAATTTTCACTGATGACTCCTCCGAAGAGAGGCATTATGATGCGTTTTTGATTGAAAAGGCGTTTCACTGTTCCAGCAAACACTGTAGTATATACAAATAATGAAGGTGGAGAAGAAATTTTAAAGCAGTAATTATTAAAATAGTACCTTTATTATTCAGTATATTTTCTTTTTTAATAAAAATTCATGATAGGTCAGACTTTGACAGAGCTTACAAAAATTATGGAATACATCTAAGTAACTTATTTTCTTATGCAAACAGAATTTTAGTTGAATATTTGAATCAGTTGCTCTGCTCTCAGAATCGTATTTTGATGCTATATCCTTATAGCTTTGCTAAAAATAATAAGATCGGTACAAACAGCACTTTCCTGTGTTCAATATTAATCGAGATACTGCACCTTGAAAAAGTCAGTATATGACATCATCCACCGAGGTGTGACGCCTTTGGTTTCTTCCAATTTGCTTTCATCAGAGACACACAGTTGCAGTAGTTACTCAACGTGAAACTCGGATGAAAGCTAGGAGAAAGAAACCAAGAATGTCACTACCGTGGTGGATGACGTCATAAACCAAATTTTTTAAAGCACAATACCTCGTTTAATATTGAATGTGGAAAGTTGCAGTTTGAACAGATCTTAATACTTTTGGCTGATCTACAAGAATCAAGCATTAAAAGATGACTCTGAGCCCAGCGCAATTGACCCATTACGAAGAACACTTTCCAAAATTCGAGCTGTAGCTAGCACAGACAATAGTTTATTTTCATGTTGAATCCATCATAAAAATCTCTGCTAAGACCATCTCAGTGCCTCAGCAAGTCCTCTCCCTGGAAGTTCTAAAAACTTAAATAATCTCATTTACAACTTAGACGTTTAAGGGCAAAGAATATAAGTGAGCAAAATCTTTGTTAGCTAAAAGACTTATCACAATTCCCTGAAATTATGATATTTTAAAAACCAAATTATTGGAAAAATCAAATTTGAAAATCACAACAGAGTGCCTCCAGAAATCAATTACATACTTAAAAAATTTGAATAAAAGTTGAACAAAGATTTAGGATTCAACCAGAGAGAGAAAAAGCTGATAAGCAGAATTTATGTCTTCTTGAAAGCCAAAGGTTGAAATGCTTTCAATAATTGAATAAATAAAAAAAAAGAAAATTATAGGACTACATTTTGCGGGAAGGCAGTAACTAACATGGAGACAAAACGGTAAAAAAAAACAGAAGATAACAAAACACGAATAAAGAGGTAAAAATGAAAAAAGCAAAAAAGGAGTAATGCAACAAGATGATTCGTTAATCCAACACCTTCTTCAGCCTTGACCTCATGTTTATATTTAGAACAAGTAAGAAGGATACTATTAACAGCCTCTCCAGAAAAGTCCATCATCAAGGAATGAGATATAAATTCTAGGGACAAATTTTCTGCACTATAGATAAAAATTCTGTTTCACACCATCTAATTTAATTTCAATTTTCTCCACTGCCACTTTGGCCTATTGCAGGGCTCCTTGACAAAGGAAAAGAAACATTTTGATTGATAAATGCAAACGTTTTCAGTCTTCAAATACAAAAATCAGTTTATTTCAAAGTACAATTTTAAGAACACTTGATCTGAAACATTAAAATTGAACATTTATTATTGCAATATACTATCTATATTCCTGTTGTTGTGAACCAACCGTTTGAGTACAAAAAAAGTAAAAGAAAAGAAGTAAATAAATCTACTTTTGATTAATTTTTCACAAGAGGGCAAGAAATACTAAGATGGGTTGGTATTTTTCGTACAACTAGTTTTGAGTATTTATCTAAAGAATTCAAAAACAGATGAATGAAAGCTGGTGTCACTTATAAATAGCACAAAAGTAAAATATTTCTGAGGAATTAGATATCAGACCACTACACATGTAAAAATTAAAGTACAAAAAGGTACATATCAATAGTGAAACTAAAAAAATGTGTATCTTGGTTTTGGTGTTTCAAAATCTCTACTCCTATTTTATTACTTGAAAAGGGGATCAAACCAACAATACACCTAGAAATTTTTACAGAATATTCCTTGCATGGAGAAGATGAGTCACCGAGGTTTTAGAAAAATGACATTTAGTAGTTTTCCAAGTAGAAAATAAAGTATGACAGAAAGTCAGCAAAGTTGCAAATTGAAATACGCATTCCTGCAGTTTCACCATTGATATGATACCACACCAAAATTCCAAGCAGAGTAAATTGAACATTTAAACAGCTCAAAAGTCGACTCATAGATACGTAATTAGCATTTATGGTTCACATGTTTAATAAAAAACTTCCTGCTTATGTAAAAATCAAAATCAATATGGGTCAATGTGGCCATTAAGGACATTTGACTAATAAGTAATGTTGGATTCTACAAAAATGTATTTCTCCCTCTGACACGCAGTATTAGTAAACTTTACGTGGAAAAATTTAGCACACTGAGAAAATTTTTTCATTGTTCAAAAGCACTGGAATTGTGTTGTTTAGTGGTTGATGTGATTCAAGAAGACTTCTATTTTTTGGGCAAACAGAAAGTTTGAATTCCTAATCTCAGATATAGCTGATTGCTCATTTAAGTATTAAATTTGGCACTGTTTGAAATATTCACCTTGTTCTATAAGAAATTTAGATGAGATAACATAGTGTTGTGGTGCACAATATTTTACACGGTCTAGTGGTTTGTTCTGAGACTGGGGCTTAACGCCGTAGAAAATTGAAAAAATGCTGTACCAAAATTCAGAAGATAGACCATATTGAGGACAAATGTGACCTCATTTTTACAGTTGTCCTCATATCCTCATAAATATAATAATATTCTAAAATCATTCTTCAGACAGTTGTGAAATCTCATCGAATGCAGTAAATTCAATTACACAGAAAAAATGTCAGTCTTTTCGTCACCTCTTGAGACAGACGAAACATTTTGCACTTGGATTAACACAGGGTTGTGTAACTGTGAACTGCTCACACTGTGACGTATGCACACACTGAACCGTGTATGAAGTGCTTTACAACTAATAATACTTGCCATTCAGCATAAATATCGACTGAAAAATACAGAACCTAACTTTGAATAAAAAATCTAGAGCAATTTTCAATTGTAAGAAAATTCGGTTTGAATCCTCCTCTATCTTATAATTTATATCTTAGAAACTCTAACTTCTACTCCTAGTATAAGATACACCTGTGTACAAAAAAAAAAAAAAATAAATAAACAATAAACCAGTAAAAACTTTCCATTACAATTCTTTGGAAAGTTTGATCAGTTGTGGTTAGCAGTTTATCAGTCCACTGTCAAATGAGAATTTAGGGCAAGAGTTTTGCAGCCTATATGTTGATACAACAGAGGCTTTTCTTTTCGTTTTGAGTAATCAAACTTTGTGTTTTCATTGCAGAAATAAGTCATTTTTTTTTTTTAAGATGCAATAGAAGCTAATGTGCTTAAACTAGAAAAATTAAACAAATTGTCAGTCTCATTAGAAAAAACCAAATAATCTCTTAAATAAGTTATAACTTCATGTATTTCTTAGAAACAGTTCCTAATATGTTTTCATTTGTTTTAAGATAAAGTTAAGAAAAATCTAATACAAAAAGGTTCTTAAAATATTTTCATATGTCTTAGAAGCAATCTGTAAGTAGGCGGAGCTGCTTTTTACCTGCGAGAATTTCAGGAGACTGAACCACAAATCGATGGCTGAAGTAAGAAACCTCTTATATCCGTTTGCAACGTTGCAGCCTTCCGGTCATATTTTATTTTTTCATGCAAAACTAGTCAACTTAATGCTTTGAATACTTCCTTGATTTTTCTTCTCTATTAGTGGAATATTCCGTAGAAATTTCAAACAATATGGTTGACTTCTTTCCCTCCAAAGAAAGAAAACAGGGGTAGAGGTTTTGAAACATTACAATGGAGATACGTGGTTTCGTACTTCAGCCACTGAAATCATAATTCAGGAGGCTGATCTTGCACTATCATGCTTGGACATGTATTCATAAACTTACTTATACTATTTGACATCATGCAATGAACGTAAATACTAACGTGGGCAAAATGCTCATTTCATTTCATAAATTTTAACTTAGGTAGCAAACGTTAATTTTAAGATTGCATTGATTTTCACTGCAAGTCTAGGCAAGTAATTCAAATCTGCATGGTTTCAGAGAGCCCTGCCTATTAGTCCCTGACAAAATTTATACTTGATAAGGTGGGAAAGAGGAGAGAAGGGAGGATCATTTCGCAGGGTGATCGTTTCTCAAAAATTTTAACATAATTGAAAAAATAACATCGACCAGTTGCATGCAAATATCATTCAACTGTTAATATAAAATAACGCAGAAAAAAGAAAAAGGAAGAAATCTACTACTTACAAATAATACAATATTACAAACTTAATAATTCGAAACTTCGGGAAATAACAGTTTTGTACATTACAAAAAAGCTGAAGCGGGGAAAAAAATTGTAAAGATGACTTGAATTAAAACAGTGGAAAAGGATACTCCGAAAAACTTTCACGAGCTTCTGACAGCACATTTTCTGTGTATTAGCAGTTGTCCAATATTCTTCTCCTCTGATCCACTGCAGTCGAATAGTTCTATCTCTAGCTGCTTCTTCATATTCACAATATGACATTTCAATTTCCTTTCTTTGACCATGCTTTGGAACTGCAATGTGTCCATCACATCCCAGTCCTTGCACTTGGGCTCTACACCTGTCAGGAAAATACAGTCAATTAAGGGAGGAAAGATCATTTATGTACCTGAGGTTCAAGTCAAACAAAGGCAGAAATTTAGAGGCCTAAACTGGCAAGGGTCAGTTGCGCTGATCACAGAATCGTGTTTTGATACTTGATTCTTGTAAAAATTAGATGAGAATCCTGTAAAGCTAAAAATAATAAGATCTGTCTAAACCGCAACTTTCTACGTTCAATAATAACCGAAATATTGCTCTGTGTAAAGTCGCAATCACATAACTCGGTTTGCGACGTGGCAGACTTCCTGTCATACTTTATTTTTTAAATGGAAAACTACTCAACGATAATTCTTTAAAAAAGCGGTGATTTTTCTTCTTGGTGCAAAGGAAATTCTGCAAAAACTTCAAGGAATGATGGCAATTTGTTCTCCTTTAAAAAAATAACATAGAGGCGGAGATTTTCAGACACCGCAAACGAGATATGCGATTGCAGCCTTACGCTCTAGACATGTTAAAAATTCACACATAATATATTCAGTCCCCAATCACTTGTTTTCAAATTTTTCAGGTCTGCAGGCACTTTCCCCTTCAATATTGGGAATCCTGTTTGACAGGAAAGACATATAAGAAAATCTAACCTGGATATACGAGAGTCTCTCCAAAGGTAAATTAGACTGTCATATTTCTTCAAAATTATTCACGATAAATAAATGCGGTAAAAATGAATGTGTTAATTATACTCTTCTTTCCAATGAGTTGAAACTGTTGAAGGCCCACCCACTAGGATTGTCTATTTTATCAAATTTTTAAATTTTTTTTTTTGGACCGACCTCCTCTCCACGCAGGTTTAAAAACGAAGACCCATAGACAGTACTTTCATCATTCAGAATTGATTTAAAAATTTTTAAGGACCCCTAGACACGGTGCAAATTTTAGCAATTTGATACATATTTTCGATTTTAAAATTTATGCGCAACACAATTCTTGGGACAAACATTACTGGAATGAACTCCTTTTATAACTCCGCTTTAAGAAATGTTTAACGTATGGTAAATTTTTCAATAAAATGGAAAATCAATGACTCAATTAGTCTTTCATGATTGCTTTGCTACGAGATGAAAGGAAAAAAAATCGGATGAAACAAAAACTTTAAACTGCAAAAAATCGCTGAAGTTTCTTTATCCCTTTTCGACACTGCGACAAATCTCATGAAAATGTCCCACATGACGAGACTTGTCAAGAAAAGGCGTGTATAGTAAAAGAGGATCTTAAACTCACCAAATAACTTGGCACTGGTTGCTAGCGCAGGCTTATAGGCTCCTTGTTTGTAAGTTGGCATCAAAGGAAAGATGTCTTGAACAGGAACTAGTTGAAGCCCGCCAGTGTCAGGGAAACTTCCGATGCATTGATCTGCGTCCAAAAATGAGGTGATGGTGAACCTGATAACAGAACATTCCACTTAGTTGCACAAAATATGTTGAATGACATATATTGACAATGAAAAGACATAAAGCTCAAAAGGAAAGTTGTAGAGAAAATATGAAATGAATTCTTTAAATAATTGAGCATACAATAATAAAGTTGATAAAGGGCAGACAAATGTAAAGATTTGGATGATGAATTTGATTTCTACCTAAGAAGATCTCTGGCGAACATACTAAAATTTTAGTAGGTTTCTGACTCAGCCAACAGTAGGTTTGTTTGAAACCGCCTGAATTGTAGCTTTGCTTGGAAAAATCGAACCTCTAAGGGGGTCGATCAGGTAGTGCACCAAGTTGTTTCGATATTTTCAAAGCTACAACCAGCTTCAGTGTAAACTTTAGAAAACACGGAAAAAATTAAATTGCTGATTTAACGATTTTTTAATTAAAAAAAGTATTTGACATGTTTCCATGTAAATTTTACAATAAAAAAATGCTAATTTAACCACCCACATGGTTCAATTAGCTTTCTGCCATTGTAAAATGTACATTTGAAACATTTTGGAAATATTTGTCAACAATTTTTAATTGTTAAATCAGCAATCCATTTTGTCTGTGAAAAAAGAACAGTAAATATTTCTGTGGGTGCCCTAGTCTTCTTCATATTTTCTTCTTCTAAAAGAGAACAGAACTTTAAAATGGAGGTTCTTACAAGAAAAAGCAGCCAAACATTGTTCATCTCCTGTCCTCACCTTGAAGTGTACCCAAAATTGGGATTATAGGAACAGAACTATCAACACATACCCAGTCTTTTCTCGTTGTTTTGTTCGGATTACACTACAAAAAAGGGTTGCCCTCGCACAAAAATGGTAACTCACCTTTGCCATTTTCCATTCACTATCCGAACAGCATAAGTTTGCCCAATTTCTAAGTCTTTTTTCTTGCTTAGTGGGTACTTGGTGTAAAAATTATTCATTTCTTTTTCAAGATTCTCCAATGTCTTCCGTGACTCTTCCGTCTGAATCTGTAAAAAAAAGTAAGTTTCATCAAAAATATTATTTCTATTTTCATATTGTGTTGCATGTGTATAGGGTGAGCCAAAAATTCCAGGACGACTGGCTAACTTTTGAACAAGTGCACATAGAAATATGAAACCTTGAGGGTGTTTTTTGGTCATTACAGGCTACTTTTCCGCAAATGTAAGATTTTGGAGGGGCCACTCCTGGGTGACTACGCAAACACTTGAAATTATGCATTCGCAAAAAAGTAGGCTCTCTGGAAGCACCCTCTTCTCTAGGTGTACCCATTCAAAAGTTAGTCAGCCATCCTGGTACTTTTAGCTCACTCTACTACCAGTGCAAATATGGAATACAATATCTCATTTTTTAAGATGAATTAATAGCTTTTTTCACTAAAAATCCAGATTATTTGGACATGTCACATAAAAAACAAACACATTTCCTAGCAGGGCATCTTTATCCTTCATTCCAATAAAAATTAGATCTACTATGAGCAATTCGCTACATTTACTCGATCATGCAACTTTTTTCTGGATTTTTGTAGACTTACACAATCGCTGTGTTGCTTACACAATCTTTAAAGTCCTCTCACATTTAAAAAGTTTTTACTTTCTTTCTTTTCCCCAATTTTAATCCATTCTTGGCTGATGGTTAAACTTGATTCCCTTTGATAAAAAGCTGTGGCAATAGTTTTGCATTGTGAAAAGGATTTTTATTCACAAACATGGAGAATTAGAACGGTCATCGCTCATCATTGCATCCTTGAACCGACATAAAAAACCTTAAAACTACTTGATCTCCTCACCGAAAAGTTGTGAGGATTAGCAACATTGACAACATAAACGTGCAAAGTGTCATCCTTTGTCTTCGGTAATTCAAAAGGCTGCAAATCAGAGGGACTGGAACCAATATGTTTCCCAGATTCAGAAGACTTGTCCTCTCCAGCTGGGACAAGGTCCCTCTTTCTTTGACTCTGTTCAGGAGCGGAAGAGGTTTTGGGGATGAAGGGTTTAGCATCAACTTTTAAGTTGGTATTCACAAGTGGCGTCACAACTCCAATCAGAGGGGGAGGGGGGGCTTCGTTACTCTGCTTTGAGGCTTGACCCAAATCTTCAACATTGCTAGCATCTGCAAATATAAAAACACACAAATTATATTTTTTCCTTCCGACACTTAAATTTAAATTCGCACTTTGGCCATCGATATGATATATATTCATGATTTCTCCATTCAGCATCAATAACAAAATGAAGAAAGCTGACAAATACTAAAAGACCGTTAAACCGATCCTGTATAGGCTCCGAGTATCTCTGCTTTAGATTTTTACTCAAAATTATATGGCCCAGCAAAGTAAAGAATTTGATCAATTTGTAATCAATCTTGTCTATTAAAGCTAATGAAAATAATTACATCATAGACTCACACTTATAAAAATTTACTAAACCAATAACTAAAAATCTACTAGTATTATATCATGAAAGGCCACGGTGTAACACATGCATTTAGTCTGAATCAATAGGTTATAACCTACTACTCCAACACAATAACAAGGAAACCCTGAGGAAAGATTTTTCAAAGTATTTCGGTAAAGCAGGCTCATAGCAGTGAAAAAAGACTCTTCTATTCCTCAATTTTAAATGGTTCGAGTAGTGTGCCGTCACTACCCATTCAGTGTGTGCTGTTCTTCTCTTAAAACAAAGAACATCTGAAATTTACAGCAATTCTTAGGTCATGGAAGCAGATAGAACTAAAATTGCAATTTTTCAAAAATTTCCTCGCTCATCTACTCCCTAAACTGAACATTTAGAGACAAATACTTACTTTCGACATTCACATCTGGACTTCCTTCTTTGTTTTCAATAAGCCTGAAATCAAGAATGAAAACCACTCATGATTAGTATAAGGAACTTCTGTGAAGGGATGAGCAATCCTTTCAAGCTTCATAATTTAGATAAAAATTTGAAAATACCTGAGACTTAAAAACTTCTAAACTCATTCACTTGTCATCTTTTATTTTAATCTACCACCTCCTTAGTATGTAATACAGTGCAATGGTTAAATGTGTAAATAAATAATCATCTTGATTTTACAAGAAATAAAAGAATTTTGTTAGATGATCGCATGTATCAAACAGTGACAAAATGTTACTACTGTGTTTCCTCAATAGATGGGGAGGGGAAGACCGAGAAAAATTACGCAATACAGCTAATAAGAGCTAATTTAAATTAGAGTTTAAAATTTGATAAGAACTAGCAAAAGGAACTCCACCACAGGCCAAAGGTGCAAGCAGAAGCTTGCAATTCCATTATTCTATACATTTTTCATATCATCAATTAAATAGAGGATCCTTGATAGATAAACCATTCCCAGGTGTAATGCATCACAATAATTTACTTAACAATCACTGCAGTATACACTGTCAAACAAAAGCATTAGGGAACAGAGGGCGGGTTCTCGCGTTCCCCACAATTCTCATTATTCACTCTCTATTATAAAAGGAAAACTTTACCATCATTACAATTTTCTAATCCTTGCAGTATCTCATGTTGTGGGCTGAGTGAAATATGTAGGGATAAAAGGTCGAGAATTTTGAAATGAGATAATTCTAAAATGTATAATATAAATATAAATGTACGGTCAATTCTCTCCCCAAAACTTGGGAAAAAAGTGTTTCACGTAATTTAGCTCATTTCATGGCCTCTCATCGAAGAACTCTTTTCTAACATATCATAAAATTTCCTGAAACTCAACCTAATCTGATGTATTGAGCCATAGCTTGCTAGCGTAACTATTTATACATACAAAACCGTTAACAGAAACAAGGACTTTACTGTGCAGATGCTAATTTTTCATGGGGGCGATTTTTGTCGCAATGGATAAATCGTGATAGTTTCTGACAGACGAGATTATGAAGAAGAATGAGCTGCGGGAGTCTTAATTTATAATGGTTCTAATAGAAGGGATAAATTGCATTGACATTTCTAAGCCCTTATTTTAACAGATTGAGAGTTTCAAAGGCTTTTTTTCAAATCTGGGTGTCTTGAACTGAGAACTTCATACAATCATTTCTCCGGTTAGATTTTATGTTTCCAAGTGTCCTTTACATCAAAATGTTTGTTTATATACTGCTCTGAGCAGAAATATTAAGGGCTCAATCAACCGGTTTTGGGCAAAACCCCCCCCCCCCCCCCCCCCCCGGTCAATCACCATTGGACTTCATTGGAACTGCAATCTCTGGCTCAGTTTAGGAACAATGCATGTTCCATTTGTTTTCCTATTCACATACTTGTTTCTACAGATGAGCCAGAAATAGTAGTTCCTAATTCCAAAATAAAGTTCAATTGTACTTGCGATTAATTTTCATTTTCTGGGCACACACAATTTACTAGTAATTTTGATAAATATGATGATCAAGTTGAAAAACCCCTTAATTTTTTCCCCATTCAGCGCATGGTTCTGATAAGTCCAGTACTTGTGTGATAATACACATCGAGGGCAAAGCATTATTGAAGAGAATCAAGACTAGATAATATTAAGTTTACAAATAAAATGACTGCTCTGAGGTTTTGTTTAAATGCATACTGTGATTGATGTGTCAGAACAATTTCACACTGGGATCCATGCCGAATAAGTCTGCGCACTTTTAGGCTGCAACAGAAGATCGTCTGATGTCAGTTGAGCATGGAAAGTAAATGCAAGAATCAAGGGGGTGGATCTTCTGTTGAAGTCTAAAAGTGCGCAAACTTATTTGGCATGGACTCAATGAATGTCTGTAAGTACCTTATTTATAGAGGTAAGTTTGAAAACCAACCCACTTAGTTGGGTTTATCATTTTCATGTATGAAAAGGGTTTTTCTTGTCATTGTGTTCAACATTCTGCCCATCAATGCGTGTATACTGATAGTTAAATTTTTAAAATTCAAAATTGTTCTTCTATGATTCAGTATAATTACAGGCTTTGTAAGCCCAAAGTAGATTATGAAAATGCATTGGATCAGTGTTCATAACAGCTCTTTAAAACCGAAATCAAGGATTTTCAGGGATCTTTTGAAGATTCAAAAAAGTATCAAGTGAGACTTTTAATAATGAACAGAGAGAGTTTCAGAAGCCTTCCACTTTCTCTGCTACCTTAAAGTTACGAGGAAAATTTAACCAAGTAGATGACATTATTTGACATTTTCAAGTCTCAGCAGAAAGAAAGAAGACAAATCTTTCAAATTGTTTTTGACAAAAAAACCAGATTATGTAAGATTTGCATATTATAGGTACATTTGAGAAAATCTATTACAATTTAAACATATTCAAGGTCTTGAAGATTCGCCACTAAATTGAAGTATATTCAAGGGCTGTTCCGGGGGCGCCATGAGCCCTATGGATGCGCTAGTCTCAGAATTGTATTGAATCAATTAAGATTCAATGTTCTATAAGACATTGCTCTCTGAAAAATAATTCAATTAACATTTTTCACCATGGTGGTACAGAGTTTGGTGGTTTCACTGGTTGCTCCAAATGCATCACTTATAGAACCAAGGTGGAAATAATCTTCATAAACACCATCATGGCGGATTTCAAAGCTGTAGGTAAAAGGTTATAACCATCATAATATGATTCTATGACTAGTGCACCACATCTATTTATCACCGTAGAAGGATGCTCTATTTCTTAAATATTTTTATGAGAATTGAGCTATTATGTAATATGAGAGATTTTCATGGCCTTAAAGTGCCCAGATGGATTAATGCGAAAGCGCTCACATTTTCTGATTATTTTGCTGAACAAATGGAGATGCTTCTAAGAAGTATATGGGTATTCAGTTATGAGAGGTGAATGTCGATTCTCTGGCAAGTATTAAACGAACATTTTTATTGTTTATTGATGAACATGGGAAAACTCAACAATCTCTATTGATTTCTTGAATTCATTATGCCTCACAAAGTCTTTTGACAAAATGTGCAATACATGAGTACTTCATACCTAAACTTAATATTTACTATCGTGTCGAAAGCAATGAAGCTTTAGATGAAGAGAAAAAAGGAATACAACACAAAGCTATTGAAATGATGAGAAAAGAAACCAGATTTAATCATTCTTGCTGACGAAATAAAAACAACATAGGCTGGAGGACAGCTGTACAAAAATAAAACTTTGAGATTCACAATTTTGAGCATCTTAATTCCTAATAATACTGCTAACATTTAGTCCCTTAGGATTCCGAAAAGTCACAAAATGGCAACCAGCCTTCTATCCTTGCTAACATTGTAAACTTCTGTGTCAATTGACGTTTTATAAATGGAAAAGAAAGCTTTTCAGACCCTGATCTATATCAGGACTAAGTAATGCAGATGCTACGAAGAATGCAGGGAACTGAGCCTAAAATTGACATGTTTAATCTGACTCTGCCCATCATCTCTATTAAGGTTGTATGCATTTAGTAATGAATTAAATTGTGTCTCACGAAAACCATTGGCGTCCATTTTTCTATCTTTGACTTTCTTTGTGATCATTATACTTTTCATGAGTTGATTCAATCATGTAAGTAGTTTAAAGAGTCATTCTGGGAGTCTGATAACCCCAAAACAAGTCTTTGCATCAATTTCATGGTTTCATCATACTCTGAAAAGTATGATCAATTTCAAAATAATTCAAGACTGGAATAATGGAAGTTAACAGTTTTTGCCCGACGCGATTCAATTCTGGTGTCCACTTGAAGTAGGTATGTGTCTCATTATTCATCTGTCCATCATTAAACCAAGAGAACTTAGATGAACCGCAAGAAGATGAGGTGAAATATTTGTGCTTTACAGTAAAATAAAAATAAAAAAAAGAAAATACGAAAAAATGAGCTAAAAACAGAGTGTAGGAACACATTCCAAGAAAATAGACGACAAGAAAAACCCTAAAAGTTTATCAGACAATACATTGCACTAATTGTTTAATGAATATTCAACCGGGTATTAAAATAATTTTTTTCTTAAATTTACTCTCTTATGAATGTAACGCATTTTTGAGGTAAACCAACTTTAACAAGTTCTAAAACATCCACTGTCATTTCTCTCTTTCCCAAGAAAATTTTTTCTTTTTCTTACTCCAAGTGCAAGGAATGAGGATATTTTAAAGGGATAGTAAAACTTAAGGGATTCATACCCGAGAAGGAGCAAACCAACTTCAAAAAGATTTGTCTCAACAGTACACAACTAGAAGTAAGGTCTCTTACTCCAAGGGATAAAAAATCAGGATCTTTAAAAACATTAGAAAAAATATCATCCTGAATTTTTCAGTCAATGATCTACTAACAGGCACTAAAAGAAGAACAAGTTTTATCATTCATTTTAAAATCGACCGAAGGGGTCCTTGAAAAACATAATTAAGTACATACTCCTTCTACAAATTCATAATTTAACAAAATCTTCATTCAGACTTCAACTTGATGAAAACTTTTAAAGAGGAGAGAAGTCACTCAAGAGTAAAAAATTCAAGTCTTATGGATGAAATTCCTTTACTATTCCTGTTTTTCAGGTTTTTTCCGCCCTGGTAACACAGGGCCTTACCACAACCTTCATTAATGAGGGTACCTCCGGGGCACTTATTGAAAGTTTAAAGCAGCCTGATAAGACAACTAAATGCGATATGATATAATGCTTAGTTCAGATGAAGGCTGTGTCTGGTCTCGTCAGGCTGTCATAGTTTCAATGACCAGACCGTAGGCAAATTTTACATTCTTTCTCATTCATTGAGATGGCAAAGGGATATCTGGAGAGTAATAGCTTACAATAGTACAGGGAGCAAAGCAAAGCAAAGGAGACATGGACTAACGGATGAAAAACAGAGAAGACCCTAAAAACGACCATCAAAATGCTATTCAATGTTTTACTGATGAGACACCTAGATTTAAAAGAAAAAGCGATGGTAGTAGGACAAACCCAGGGAGAGGAAGGAGAATGATACACAATTGGTGTTGTATGTATTTGAGCAACTAAGTTGAATGTGAAGTATATCCTAAATTCATCACTAAGACCCAACCAGTGAAAATTGTTGAAGAGTTCCAAAAGGAATAAATAAAACTGGAAAAAAGGATATCCGTTACGTTGTTATGTAATTATCTGTATAAAGTTGTAAAAGGTGATCATTAAGTTTGTCCATTTAAACTCATGGTTTACAATTTCTAAATTTCAAGGATTGTTCAATTAAAGTGGTATATTTTCTGTCCATGAAAAAAAGAAAAATCTATGTTGTTTTGTGATTTGCGACAACTAAGGCTATGCAGCAAAGTATAATTACGAAAGGAAAATATGTAAATGAAAACGATCAGTAAAGATGCTACTAGTTAAAGTGCTCCCAAAAATTCAGAAAATAGGTCAGACAAATGAACTCTTTTTAACCTACTTCCTAGAATAAAATACTAACAACAAACCAAATAAAAGGTTAAGACAAGATAGAGAGAAAATAACATGTTTTAAGTATCAAATATTTTACAAAAAAGGAAAGAAGTAAAGAAAAGGAAGCAGCCACAAAGCTGTTTAAGTTTTGACACATCTTTGTAAACTGAATAATCACCAGGATCTTCACTAGGAACAGGGGTCAATTCACCGAGGAAAGATAATATTTTATCAACCATGAACAACTTTCCTCAACTTTCCTTTTATAAAGCTTTTTTCATTTCTTCAACTGCCAGTTTTGCATTGGTGAATTTGAATGATCATATAAAAGTGTAAATAAGTACGATCATTTTCACGCATCAATAAAAACCATGATAATCATTGACTGTCATGGCAAGGCACTGATTTGATGACATACTTGGGTAATCGAAACTTGACTAAACCATCACCGATTTTTAAAATGAGGAAATCCTTTATCAGGGAATCACAGGCAAAAAGATCAAAATTACAACAGGATAAAATAATTGACAGTTCTATGGCTCCTTTAAAAAAAACGAAATAATAAGAAAGCTGTTTAATGATGAGAAAATAAATTATTAGTTACTGCTCCCGAGAAAATCCTCTTGATTACCGAAAGAAAAAACATGGGAAATCCCGGACACGCATGGAAAGGGTTTAAGCAGATTACAACAAAAACAGGTAAAAGGCAAGACTTAATGAGAAGATGAACTATGTAAAATTTGATCCTAACTTGAATTCCGGGTCTATTACAATGGTGTTATTGATGGATGCAAGGATGTTGCTAGGAGGCATGCGGATGAATATTTCAACTCTTGGAATCTGAATCTCATCTTCAGAGGTCCGCTTCACTAGAACTTCAGTATCGTCTGTTACCATCTCTCGAATCTTCTCGGCCAATTTCTCCGAGAAAACTGAAGGCGGTATTGATTCTAAGTGCACCAGAATTGCCTGAAATAAAAAAAGAAAACTTTTCAATAAAGCTTGATGTTTAAGTCTCAAAGGCTTTAATTAATTTTCAGTTTCCTTAGATGAACAGAACTTATTTATCCACACACCTTGCACTTTACATTTTGCATACCCCATATTTTAAAAGTAGTTCAAAAATGAGCAAGCATATTTTGCAATTGTAAATGAATTACATTGAAGAATTTACACCCTAGAACAGTTTAAACTGCCTTCCCTTGAAGTAAATCCAGAAAAAAATAATGCGCCACTGATTCTAGGCTAAAAATTAAATGTTAGAAATAAAAGTGTTTATCCTATTTTTACTTTGACCAACAAAGGAACTGGTTTTAGTCAAAAATAGGTAAAATATTCGATTCGATTCGAATTCGAAACTTCTTCAAAATATTTGATTTGATTCAACATTAAAAAAACCATATTCGGATAGCCCTAGAAAACCCACATTACAAGAGACTCTGTGCGATGCTGATGATGATGAATACTATCCAAAATAATAGAAAGTAAGAGGAAATTTGCATAATCGAGGACAGACTGTTTTTTTAGTTTCATTATTGATATACTAAGTTTTTGATGACAATGTATAATTTTATGAGTGGAGATATGTAGAAAATTACAAATGTGTGAGCTGATATAACTGCTCTTTTGTATGGCCAATTATAAAATGAGTCTTATTTTAATTTATTTATACACAGGATAAGGAAACATCTAAAATAAGAACAAAACAAAATGCTTGGTTAAATTTAAGTAAATTCTAAATCTTTCAGATGACACTTAGTTGTTACAAAGTATTTCATATTATTTTCAAGAACAACCGTGGCTATTTGTTCACGTTTTTTGAAGGGAGATTCAAACTCGAACCCTCGGGAATGATAAAAACAGTTAACTCCTTTAAGGGCAACTTGGCATGTAGAAATTTTATTCAGTAAAACTACAACTTACCTGAGGCAAAATAAGACTTAATAGCGGAGGTAACTTATCTAAGCTCAAGAGTTCATTTAAAGGTACATTGTGCGAATTCCCATAGTCTATGTAAAAAACTTCAATCTGGAAAGGAAACAGATGATACATTCATTACTCATGGTAAAACAAAGCTGAGGAATATTTTACTAGAATTAAGCAAAGGGAAGAAATCATAAGAAGATATGGACCTTAAAGCCATAGAGTACATGGAGTCACAAAAGGAATGAAGGAGCTGGCGCCACTTTTAAGCATTTTTCAGTCACCAAATTCCATGACTCCTGAGCAGTGCCCGGTCACCATTTCGATACATAATCAATTGTATTTAGTAAACAGGTACCCGACAAGCAATGGGTTATCCGGTCATCTGATGTAAACAGAGAGGTTAAGACTTACTATGTATTTTACATCGCCATTTTGGATCGAAAATGTATTAAAAAGGTGACCACAATGAGCTGGGAACTTGTCAACCAGAACATGACCCCAGTTCACTTCATGATATTACATACAAATCTATGCACTCTATGCATAAACAGCACAATGCACAGCATGCTGCCATGTCAGATGTTACAACTTCAGCAGCAATAAATAGACCAATCATGATTCTGATAATATCTTGTACTTAAACGCTGCAACACTTCGTTCGGTGAATTTGCACAGGGGGGTAAGGACAAAACGGGTAGAGGACCTCGCACATTCCTTGTGGGAATGTGTGCCCTGTTCAATTTTCAATTTTTTTATAGCATTAAACTCGTCTATGAATGCTGGCTGATCAAAACTGCGCCAACACTTTACAAGGCACCGTTTTTGCACAATCCGCAGAAACAAACAGAAGAACTGATCAGCAGCCGAACAACAGTCTTATCTCAGATTTCACGCGCCTTTTCCTTTCTCCATTTAAATCAATGTCTTTCTCTCTCTCACTCTATTGTCCTCACCTGATAGACATGAGCTGCGTTTTAAATTCAGTCGGCCTGTTCTGGAAATGATAAAAACTAAAGTTGGCGCAATTATGACTTTTGATCGGCATCCATTGACAAATTAATGCAATAAAAAAATTGGAAATCAAAGAGTGCAAACATTCCCATGAGGAATGTGCAGGGTTTTTTTTTGCTGATGGCAGATGCCTTTGAGACATGGCACATTGAATCAGTAGGCAACGTCTTCACGTTTCCTAAATCTTCAAGTCACTCAAAAATTTTGACGAGACATGGTAAATAAAGTTCAAAATTGGAAAAATGTTTGCGAATTTTTGACTCAAAAGCTAGGGAGAGATTTCGTAAAAATGTATGTTTTCAGTGTGATGATGGCTAACAGAAAATGTCTAATATGATATGGTTTTGTCAACTTAGGCTCCAGTTGTCTTCTCAAAAGCGTTGGAATGCCAAAAAAGACCCCCTTTTTTCACATCTGAGCTGATTGTCAGAATAGCTCTTTGTTATTTTGATTGAAAACTCATATGCTGTTTTAAACTTGCTCCTTATTGTATGTTGGGGAAATCTTTTGGTCTCGAGGTGTGAGCGCAAAATGAAGCGAAGCTCTTTCCGCAAAGCACTTACATCATCTTGGGAGTTAACGTTCGTAATCGCTGCTCGATACCATTCATCGTCTGTGAATTTAGCGAGGTACAATTTTTCAGTATCTATGTCTCCCAAGTTTGCGATTTGGTTTGCTTGCACTATTTCAGGAGTAATGTCTTCAACTAGAGCCTGCAGAATCTGGAAGTGTTTGGTGTGGAATTGTAAGAAGATTTCTCCCGTGTCAGATACATGAGACACATACGTTTTGACGTCTCGTTGAATGCCACCACGCTGTTGACAAAGAAACGTATATTAAAAGAGAAGAACGAAAAATCCTGCAAGACAAGCAAATGATATTGAAATATTGAAACTAAGCCGCCAGCTTTTGTTCAAAAATTAGGATTGTGATTTTTTATATTTCTCTAGAGGAGCAAACAAAGCGAATATTATGGTTTAGGAATATAGTGTGAAACACATTTTCATGAAAGAGGGGGGAGATTGTCTACATCCAAGTATTTATTGAGGGGGGGGGGGTTCAAACTCTTTGCATTTCTTGAGCTACATTCTTGTAGAGTGAAAACATCACTTCAAATATACTTGTATTTTTAGTAGAAGCGTCGCTTAGGGGCTGGGCTGCGGAATGGACAGACAGTACAGCCCCCTAGTTCAAAAATAATACTAGTACATTATGTGAAAATAGACTTTGACAAAATGAATATTTTTCACCAAGAACAAGTACCCTGGACAATTTCTACAAAAGGAGTTTTAAAGGTTGCACATATAGAGGTAATTTGAAAAAGCACAAGCGAGTCGAAAGAGGACAGATCAGTTGAATGACAAGAATTTTTGAAAGATACAGGTGCCGAGTCAACTTTTCGACAAACAGCATCTTAGACCACGGAGTGCAATACTTTAAAGCGGAGTCCAGGTTTGGTTGCAGCCTCTTTTTTTTATTACTGTTTGAATTGCCATCCAGTACTGACAGATTAAATTGCAAGCCAAAATCTGCATGCTTTGGGACATATGCTGGACTAGAGTTTTACAGCTTAAAACGCCGTATACATTTCTCCAATATGGAGCAGACTTTGTTTGAAAGTTGTACATATTCAGTTAGATGTGCTCTAGCAGTCATGTACTTTCAATGTTATCTTGGCAAACCAGAATATTGAAAATTAATACTGATACTTAAAATTCATAACTACTCACAGGTGGCATGATTGGAGCTGAATTCTGTGCATCAAGTTTCTGCAACCACTCTTCACCCATATGAACATTATCATCAGTGCTAGTGTCGTATAACTCTATTGAATAAGGTTCTGTGCGAGATTTAACTTCAGCAACTAAACTTAGTCCTTGAATTGACGCCAAGTATTCTTCAGAAGCAGGGTCATCCGCATACTTCTCCAGTCCATCCAAGGAACATTTCACAGCCTGTAAAAATAAGGAAGGTGTAATAAGTTAGGTGTTGTATACAGGTCTTGTAAAACTACCAGACCACATATCTCAGTTTGCGACATTGCTGACTTCCTGTCATTTTATCTTTTTTGTGGAAAACTATTCAACATCAATCCTTGAATACTTCCATGATTTTTCTTCTCTGTGCAAGCAAAGAAAACTTCAAGGAATGATACTGATTTTTTCTCCTACAAAAAAATTAATTGAAGAGGGCAGCTTTTCAAACACCGCAAACAAGATACATCGTCTAGTTGTTTCACTGTCGACATATTCTGCTACCACAGTTCAGAATAAAAAAGTAGTTAATCAGGGCTAGTGAGAAAAGCTCACAAATGAGGGGAAGTAGTGGAAAAAGTAGAACAGGATTTGAACTCAGGTATCACAATCTGGGCGTACTAATAAAAATTTCACATAAATGAAGATGGACATAATGATTAGTATCAAAATTAACTCATGCATCAGTGATTAAATTTGATCTGCCCATCAATTCCATGTTTCCCATGCTAAATATAAAATCACTTGAATCAAATCCATACTAAACTCAGTTTGTGCTACACCTACGACTAATACGAGTCAAGTAAACTATAAAACACACATTCAATCAAATTAAGTTTTAAGGAGGAAGGTAAAAATTAAAATACAATTGCAAGTATTATATCTGAAAATACACAATAAATATTTAGGAGGGAATATCATGCAAGCAATATTCGAAGTCTCTCAAGAGATATTATCATTTTTACACAATGGACCACTAGGCAAGGTACGAATTCCAGCATTCTGTTACATGTTTCTTAACCAAAATTTCACGTAGAACACGATACGCACAACAAAAATTACCGAAATTAACTCCTTACGAAGATATTTAATGATTCTTGATGCGTAAATTGAAACCATCCGCTCATGAAAACTCAATGCTCTACGTGATTCACATCGCGCGCTAAACGTTATCATGACCGTCTAAGTGATATAAAAATCTGGCAACCTCAGTCTTGACGCTTTGGCTCAGCTATAGCAAATTGCTTATAGTTTGAACAACACATGGTGGGAAATGAACATTGCTCGATTGAGAAGCTTGCTGAAACTGTTGTAGTGCAGGATTTGACTCACGTAGAGCTTTGAGTTTCTTGTGAGCGGGCAGTTCAAATTCCTCGTCACCAATCTATACTAATAAAGCAGACTTCACGTTGATTGACTCACTCACTGACTGACTGACTCACTCACGTATCAGCGGATCTCGTGAACGGGAGGCCGTGTGACCCTGAGATTCCGCACTGGGATCCCTCTCTACCCCGAGGCGCCGGATAAGGGAGGATTTCGCGATCCGCCCGCCGGTTCGCGGGATATCGCGGTCCGCGTGTGTCGATTTTCCCGTAAGGACAACGGGTGCGAGAGAGAGTGCGAGCGAGATGGAGCGATTTCCGCGTCTCGCGCTGGAAGACAGCTGATAAATTTTACGTACGTTCTTCTGGTACGCGCAACGGGTGCGAAGAAGATGGAAGGAGTTCGGCGTCCAACGAGTGCGAGGAGGATGGAACGAGTTCGGCGTCGCGCTGTTGGAAACGCCGCGCCATGATTTTTGCGAGCTCCGACTCGTGCATCCGTTGCCGGGCTACTCTCTCAGGGATGTGAAAATCTGGAAAATCTGTCTGTGCATTAGTTCTGTTTTGAAATGATTTAGGCGAATTCTCGAAAAATTTTGAGAGAAGCTGTTGTTTGGCTTCAAAAATAAAATAAATAAACCCAAATGGAACATAAAGACGGTGTGCAACGTTGCAATCGGAGGAGAAGCGGGGTTTTTGCGCGCATTTCATCAATACTTGACTCCGATCGTGGAAGGCGCTCTTGATACAACTATTTCACCACGGGGGATGTCCACATTGCTGCTCGCTATATTGAAGGCGTTCTGTACTGTGATGACGGCTCGGTCGAACAGCGCCTGCAGACGCGGTGCTGACAGCAGAGCAAAACTAGAACATCGTTTCGACATTCTCCACCTGCTTTCTGTTTCTATCATAGTTTACCGAAACACATGAGTCATACTTGCAAAATTTTGGATCATCGCTAATGTTTTTTCCTTTTTTTTTCTTAATTTCAAAGCATTAAATCTTATACAAGGAAACCGATGGTTACATCCCATAGTTCTCGTAAAATCGAGATTGGATTCTTGCGATTCGTCACTTTTAACAAGCAGAAATGAAGCGAGCAACTATTTGAACTCCGGAGTGGGTATGTGGTATCATAAAAAATTGAAGGAAAATCATACGTTTTCGCCCATCCCAAGTAACAGATGTTTATGAGTTTTATGCGCACATTTACGTAGTCTTAGTTGAGTAAGAAATTCGCGTGTATGCCACGATATTGATTTGAATAACGCGCAATTATAATACTCTTAGAAATTCGCCAGGAACACGACGTATTTGCCGTGATATCGTGGTGGTTATCGTGTAATTTCTAATTTGTTTTTCAAAATCCCTGGAAAAATCACGTTTTCTCCGCGATGTCGATGACAAACCCGTCATTGCTGAGAATTAAACGAAACCGTTGGTTAAATCCCGTAATTTTCGCGGCTGAAACTCACCAGCTGTAACTTCAATTAAACATTGGACTGACAAAAGTAACACATCTTTATGAAAATAACCAACTTTTGATTGGGTATTGTTGATTATTATAATGATCATATGAGCTTACTGCAGAACAGACCAAAATAGCAGCTTTAATCAGCATACTACTAAGCTCTGCATTTTTATCAAACCAGTGCGTCTCGCCAATTTTGAAATAGTAAAAAATAATTCAGAAACACAATTAGTAACTGATCACTAATCACAGTGATTGCTGATGGTGGGGGTTTTCCGGTGCGTAGCACGGGTTTCCTGCTAGTGTGAAATAAAAAGGTTAATATCTTCGTTGAGAGTTGGTTTCAGTAACTATTGTTGCGCAAATCGTGTTTTACGTGAAATTTTGGTCAAGAAACATGTATTAGAATGCTTAAATTCGTACCCTGTCTAGTGGTCCATTCTCAAAAATATTGAACTTCATCAGCTAGAAGGGTATCTTAACCCCATATAATCAATGTGTTAATTCACTCTCTGAAAGTATAGAGTAAATTTAGCTCCTAGGAATTTTTTCAGATTTTTGTAAACCCTAAATGGCAAAAAAAACCCTGTTTTGAAACTACCAAAGATAGGACCCATTTGAAACAATATTTTTGGCAGGCACTGATGGCATAGTCAGACGGGGGAAACAGCGTTTTTGCCGGTTGGCTGAACTCATATTCAGGCATGGCCTTGCTGTATCAACTCAACGGTCAACTTTTGATCGGTCAGATTTTTATTAGCTTTTTTTCCCCTTAAAATGATTTGTTGAACTTTCTCATTAACTTCTTGGTTATTTACTAAGGTATTACCTGAGAAAAATTATGATACAACCCAACCTGCAAAAGCAGGAGTGCAGGAAATGCCCCATCATGGGAGCGTGAAAATGTGGAATAGCCCCAAAAATGTGGAAGCTTGGAAGATTCTGTACCCCTGTGTAAAAATTTCTTACCACAGACCCGTCACCTGGTAGCAAGGTTTTGTTGCAGCATTAGGCTCAATATGTTGCAGCAAAAACACCTCTAAGATAACTATTGAAAATAATTTAGGAGTAGGAGATTGCTAAAAACTAAAACAATAAATAAAAGCTGTGATGAAATTTTTAACATCAACACTATGAACTCTAGTTGAGTGTACAACCTGTATGCATATCAATACTGAGATGAGAAAATATGATTTAAATGCTATAATAAATCGTATCTAACAACTGAGAGTTCCCAATAAATTAGAGGAGACACACCAAGTACCTGAGCAGGAAATTTCAGGAAAACCGGATCAAGAGTGAATAAACTCTGAGGACTAAATGTTTCTATATCTCCATTGTCGATTAAATGGCACTTGTATAAACCATTCTCTATGCCAAGCAGCTTTACTCGAAACCAGTTATCATCAATATTTACGGTGTAGTAATTTCCAACATCTGGGTTCTTGACATAATTTTCCTCTGGCTGAGATTGATATGAAAGAAGCATTTCATCCAATAAATCATCATATTTATCCTAAAAAAAAGAAAGAAAAAAAGAATGTTGTGTAAGTTAATTACTAATTCTGGGCTCTTAACAATCCAAGATCGTAAAGCCCACAAAAATGCATACTTTTTTTCTTTATTACAAACATCCATTACTAATTCCATTTTTCCCCCATCAACAATTGACAGGGATGCTTGAGCTTTAATTATACATCAGCATTCTTAGAGAGTCATAAATTAGGTAACGCTCTGCGCTCTAGGGCCGGGGGAGAGGGCCACTTTCTTTTGACGTGTTGAAGGAGAGAGACCTACGTCACAAAAGCGTTACAAGGGGGAAGGGTGTCAAAAAAGGAGCGTTACATGTTTATAACCACTCCTTTACATCCTTGTCACATTTTCTGCCGATACGTTTTGACGTATTCGTCCCTGTGTTGCCAAAGGCACTTGCAATGAGGTCAAACTTTGCAAAAATAGTAAAACAGTAAAAATAGTAAAAGCTCTAAGAGCAGGATTAAAAAATTTTCAGCCCAAAGTTTGCATGCAATTACCTAAAGTTTCTCAAATTGCCCTCGTACGCTAGACACAGGGAAAATAACAGGTACCTTGTTTTAAGAACAGTGCCTAATGATGCATTTTTATCCTTGGCACTTCTTCTGCAAAGTTTCATAATATTATTGGGCCGAAAACCACGGATGATGAAGAATAATAATTTTACTTTGCTGGCTCTTTGTCCATACTAATCCATTTTGAACACTTTAGATTTCAGAATTAGCGGCTTTCTTATCTTTGATTCGCATCTCTACAGGTCAAACTTTAACCCTCTATGGCACAATGTAACTTGTTTGTAATAATGCATTTTGTAGTTTTACAAGATTTGAATTTTTCCGCTTTGGCATGATTTATCAAATTTTCATCAGTGCTTTCTTTTACAAAAGACTAAATACTAAAAACTCTAAAGTTTAAGAAAAAAACAACAACGAAAATTCAGGGTGTCTACTGAGGTCCACAAAAATAAAATGAGTACTTTTTCAGTACTTTTTAGGTTCTTGAGGAAAAATTTAAGTGCCTCGCCTTGGGGAAAAATAAAGTACTTTTTAAGTACCTTTTCGATATGTATCGCAATTCTTTGATTTTGGCACTGCCGTGCGCTTTACTTCGGCTATTCCTGTGGCCTATTCGGCTGTTTCCGTCAAATCTAGGGAAATGCCTCATTCCGCTCCTCTACAACAACCGCGCTCTTTTGGACTGACATTGCACTAATACGCCTGATGGACAACGCACAGAGGGTTGCATAACTATCAGGTGATCGAACTAAACGCGCAGCGTAAAATGCGAAAAATTACGGACCTTCCGCAAGATTTACGTACTTCTAAGGTACCTACGGACCGACCTTAAAAAATGCGTATTTTTTCTGGATTTTCCGGACTGGTAGACACCCTGAAACTGAAACATGGATTTGTGTGACTCAAAATCCAAGATCCAAAATTAATTTGTGCCATAGAGGGATAAAATCTAAGATGAAGGAGGGAGGGAGTATATTGTGCATGGAGCATATGTACTTACAGAATAATCATCTCCAATTAGTCTGACCCATACTTCTTTTGTTGAAAGAGGTAATGTGACAAATATATCCCAGTGCGGTTTCTCTGGCAGCTCCAATGGTGGCGGTGAAGGGAATTTAGGGGAGGAACTCTGCAAAAAATGAAAACAAATTCGTTGATACATTTCTAATATACATTATATGCATTTGCTTTTTCCCAGGCCAGAAAAACTTGCAGATTTGCAACCAAAGAAGCAAAAAGCTAGCGATCGCCATTAAAAATGATAGCGTAGGACTACAGCTAAGATGAGGTAAGAATCAGGGAAGGTGTTAAGGGAAGGACTTATAGCACTGAATCTGAAAATGCTATCTGTTCTTTCCGACCTCCCTAAGATTTTGTAAAAAAATTAAAGTTTTCTCAGAAAAACAGGATCTACCAAGGAAAATGCAACTTTCCAAAATATTGGCGCATGTTAAGAGAATTTTTTTGAATTATCTCTGATGCAGTAATAAAGAAAATTACAGAAGTAGATATAAATATTGAAGAGCTGAAAAAAGGGGAAAATGTCATAACTTTAACCTTGTCTAGCTCAGCATCACTTCTCTGGCTGTCATTGTTGCTTCAGATGAGGTCATGAACATCCCATTAGATCAGTAAAAAAACTAACTTCTTGAGAAAATGTTTGAAAATTCAACCTGACAATTTGCATGAACACTTCGAGTGTCTGCATCAGTCGGTCCTATGAGTATCATCTATGTATTTCTTGCAAAGATAAAAGGAATTCCTTGGGACTGAAAAATTGCTTTTAAGGTTCTCTGCTTCAGGGATGCAAATGGTTGAGATCAAATTATGGAAGTGCCCTAGAACTTGTGGAAGCTGAGATTTTTGTTCTTTTTTTTTGTTCGGTGGTTTTCAGATTTTCAACTCTTGACAAACACCCAAAAATAAGCAACAAGTTTAACAAAATTTTGATCAGCAAGTTGTGTTTCCTTTTTTGCAGAAACCCAGAAAGTTGCAGAAAAACGCAGAGGCCTAGAGCGGTTTGCACCCTTGCTTTACTTGAAAATTTTCTATGGTGGGCCTTAACCTGTACATTGAAAATTAACTTTTTTTGCTTCAACTTACAGCAGTCTTAGGAGAAATTATGGATCTGCCTCCAACATGGATTACTTCTACTTCTGAAGAATCTTGGACTAGCTTGACCCAATTATCAGGGAGGCCTTCCTGGAACCTTTTTATGTACATTGAGGCAACTTCATCCGACCAGATCCCATGATTTTGGCCTTCCAACAACTGTAGGGACATAGTAAAAAATATAATCACTACAAGCTCTCTAACCTCCAAAAGCCGATTTTGGCCCCCCCCTGGATTCGGCCCAAACTTTGCTCAGATGTTGTACTAAGTGTCCCCGACGCTTGGGCAAAATTTCAGCCCCCTCGGATAATTAGGGGGGAGGGGGCAGGGGGGCAAAGTTGCAATTTTTTTAAAACTTTAAAAATCGATATCTCGCGAACGGTTTGAGTGTAAGTGTTGCGGTTTGCGCTAAAAAACGTTAAAAAATATTCTCTACAAGAATATTAATGCTGTTTGCAAGGTTGCGTAATTTATCGCGATCATAAATCGATTTTTTCGATTTTGAAGGTTCGACTTTTTTTCGTTTTTCGTCTCTCCTCTCCAGGCGATCGTTGCTACGTGAATGAAAACCGGTTGAGGTGATTCTCCATGAAATTCTGCATCTGCTACACTTTGATTGACCTTGGGGAAACGATTCGTTCGTGAGTTATAGCGATTTTTCTGCGCGTTACCGGTTACGCGCGGACGGCATATCGGCGGCGCTCCATCCCGCACGGGCGAGGCAGAGGTTTTTTCACCGCTAGGGCCTTATATTCATGCTGTAGGCTGTAATTATCGATATGTTCTCCTCCCCCCACCCTTCCCCTCCAATAAATATTGTTTTAATACTTCGTTATACGGGGTGTCCCAGACCATCCGTAACAGGTCTTTTTCTCGGTTGGTTTAGGTAGTACGAAGTGGGGGACCGCGGGGTTATGTAGGGAATTGACCCCAAGGAATCCGAATTTCACGGTCCCGAAACCCCCCATGCCCCCCCTTGGGAGGTAGGTGCCCCCCTTGGGGTCATGATCCCAAAAGTCGGGAGACATTGTGCCTCCCCCTTTTACGCCCCGAGGGTCACTAGGGGGGCCTCGGGACCATAAAAATCGGATTCCCTGGGGTCGATTACCCGGGAAATCATCTTTTTCCGGAGAATCTACGTCAATTTGCGCCCAAAAATGATCTCTTCAAAACGGGGACATCGGCCTCCTCCATAATTTCCCTTTGGTCAAAAATTGACGTAGATTCTCCGGAAAAAGATGATTTCCCGGGTAATCGACCCCAGGGAATCCGATTTTTATGGTCCCGAGGCCCCCCTAGTGACCCTCGGGGCGTAAAAGGGGGAGGCACAATGTCTCCCGACTTTTGGGATCATGACCCCAAGGGGGGCACCTACCTCCCAAGGGGGGGCATGGGGGGTTTCGGGACCGTGAAATTCGGATTCCTTGGGGTCAATTCCCTACATAACCCCGCGGTCCCCCACTTCGTACTACCTAAACCAACCGAGAAAAAGACCTGTTACGGATGGTCTGGGACACCCCGTATAACGAAGTATTAAAACAATATTTATTGGAGGGGAAGGGTGGGGGGAGGAGAACATATCGATAATTACAGCCTACAGCATGAATATAAGGCCCTAGCGGTGAAAAAACCTCTGCCTCGCCCGTGCGGGATGGAGCGCCGCCGATATGCCGTCCGCGCGTAACCGGTAACGCGCAGAAAAATCGCTATAACTCACGAACGAATCGTTTCCCCAAGGTCAATCAAAGTGTAGCAGATGCAGAATTTCATGGAGAATCACCTCAACCGGTTTTCATTCACGTAGCAACGATCGCCTGGAGAGGAGAGACGAAAAACGAAAAAAAGTCGAACCTTCAAAATCGAAAAAATCGATTTATGATCGCGATAAATTACGCAACCTTGCAAACAGCATTAATATTCTTGTAGAGAATATTTTTTAACGTTTTTTAGCGCAAACCGCAACACTTACACTCAAACCGTTCGCGAGATATCGATTTTTAAAGTTTTAAAAAAATTGCAACTTTGCCCCCCTGCCCCCTCCCCCCTAATTATCCGAGGGGGCTGAAATTTTGCCCAAGCGTCGGGGACACTTAGTACAACATCTGAGCAAAGTTTGGGCCGAATCCAGGGGGGGGCCAAAATCGGCTTTTAATTTCTTGTCATAATTTGTTCTATCTACTGTTGGGTGGGATTTGAAAGCTTGCCATGGAAAGCTTTCATTCTGAGTGCCTTTTCGTGTGGTCTCCAGATGGGATGTGTAGTGCTTGAACGACTGCTTGATTTGGTAGTAGTTGTTTTGGTGTTGAATGATTCAAGACCCGGCCCCACCTATAAGTAGTAAGTCTCTCTTGCCTCATTTAGGAGTTGGAGCTTATGAAACCAGATTTCTCACGCCCTAACAAGCCGGGCCGCAAGCAATTTATGAAAAAATCGAAGCACAACCCTGACTCTCTACTACCATTAAACCCCTATCGCACAATGCACACTTTGCACCATCTAACTTGCTATCTAAACATAGGTATCAAGCACAACCCAGACTTCCTGCTACTATTAAACTCCTATCGTGACAAATGCACGCTCTTTGCACCGTCTAAGTTTGCTATTAGATTAATTATTATTTCTTTTTTTCCCCTATACTGTTAGTTGCTGGTTTTGCTGTATGTTAGTTTCATACTTGGGTTGTTGCAAAGCTCGCAGAAACTGTTGTCATTTTCGATAAGGAAAATTTCCGGGACTTGTTCCTTCCAAATGCTGATAGTTTATCACCAATTTCAGATGTGGACTTTGCAATGAAATTAATTTTATCGTTTTTAGACACGTCCACATTCATAAAGTATAAGCTTGAATTATATACATTCCCTTCAAGGTAAATATCCCTCATTTTCCGCTGTCCTCCAACAAGAGTTGATATGTGCAGCACTTGGAAGAATTAAATGACTAAAAAGAGATTGTAAAACAGTATTTAGATACTCCTACTCCAGAGAAGAAAAAGGTTTCATGGTTTAAGGTTTAAAAAGAGAAATTAAACTTACATGGCCTATCCGTGTGCCCAAAACAAAGGATGATGCAGTTGACACTGGCCTCAATTTTTTCACTGGCATCTGTGACTTCTTGGTCAAATCTAAATATGCACCCTTTGCGGCAGCTTCTTGTGCCTCTGTTGGCGATGAGTATTCTTCTGGGGTACTTGAGTACTTTTTGTCAGCTTCCAACTATAAAATTATCGGGTATTTTATTATTTTAAAGAAATAGACTTGGCTAGTGCTTCTTCAGCAAAAAAAAAAAAAAAAAAAAACAAAACATAACCTCCCTCTTGTACGTGAGTATTTTTGAGTGAAAAGGTTTGAAAATATATAAAACAAGAAACTGGTAATATAACCTGGCCAGAAATTTGACTTGACTAAATGATGAAAATCTGAAACATCTTTCGGAAAATTCTGAAACTGAGCTCAAAACTTTTCCCTATGTAACACTGGACAATGTGTGCAATGGTGCATAAATACTGCTAACACATTCACTGCAAAATGGATCTCAATGTGCAAAAACAGTAAAGTAATTTTTTTAAGGTTGTATCAGTTTTCAGAGTCAGTCAAAAAATAAATTTGACCTCAACAAAACTGGAAAAACTTCAACAATAGCTAGCTTAATGGATCATGTAAGTTGTTGATATACTTATGTCGATGGCTAAGGAATAATACTGCCTGATACTTTAGACGAAAATGAGTTGCATTCTGCAACATTGCATGCTGCATTCTACAGTATAAAATACACAAGCTGATACTTTTAGTTTTTTTCCAATTCCGCATTAGAGTCCTTTTATACCCAGAGTTAAGACAACTCACTTTTGGTTGGGCTGAGAAGTGGGCCTGTTGCAAACTTTTGCTAGAGCAAAACTAAGAGTTGTTTCTTACAGATAATGCCTCATAAATCACAATGAGCGCATCGGCAAAGTCTGAAATTCACTCATAACTTCACAATCTGCGTAAGAAATTTGCGGTTTTTGAGCTTCCGCTTCGAAGACGATACTTTGGTACAGGTGAACATTTTGTTAGAGGAGTCGTTCCATTGGCGGCAATACTCATTATGACCGACGCAGTCACCAAAACACGTGTGATGGGACGAGATAACACCTGAACAGGATTAAACCAGATAACAATCGGCATGTTTACGTTCATATTTTCCTCGCCCGCCTTAATTGACCTTGAACTCTCCTCGAATTACGCGAGGAACTGCGCAAGCGTCGGCCATGATGAATATTGCCGACGATGGAGCGACTCCTCTAACAAAATGTTCACCTGTGCAGTAGTATCGTTTTTGAAGCGGGAAGCTCAAAATAACGCAAATTTCTTACGCAGATAGTGAATTTATGAGTGCATTTCAGACTTTGCCGATGCGCTCATCATGATTTTTGAGGCATTATCTACAAGAAACAACTCTCCATTCTGCTCTAGCAAAAGTTTGCAACAGGCCCATTGTCAGTTTACAGATAGATGGTACTGTTCCTCAGCCATCAACATCTAAAATAGAAATTAAATACTCAATTCAACATTAATTAGATGGATGAAGAAGAAAAATAAAGAAAGAACTTTGAAAAGAGAAGCATCTTAGTTGGTGGGTGGCAAGATGAAAAAGATTAGGAAGGACAACATAAGAGAAGTAACAATAATAGCAGGTGATAAAGCAATGACAGTGTTGATGAAAATGAAATCCAGCATGCTCACCGTTACCACAGTTGCATACAAAGTTTTTCTTTCTGTTTTACAATATCTGGAAAGCGTTTTATAGGACGGATCGGGATATTTAAGTTTTTCGGCAAGACCAGCCAACTTTTCTACGTAAGAAACAGGTGAAGAGCCAGGGTCTTGATATGAAATCTAAAATAGAAAAGGAAAATAACGCTCATCAGGTCTCTGGGGAAAAACTGTAAATCAACTCGGAAAATACCTAAGAAAATTTGAAAATAAGAAAATAAAAGTGGTGAATCATTGAATGGAGATCCGCTGATAATTATTGTATTTTAAAGTCAGAAAAACATTAGTGCCTACATTATTTTTCTTCTCAGATAATTAAGATGAGGAAAAAATACATCATTCAGTCTCTCTAAAATGTTATCACGAGAAGAAAAATAAAGGGGTTTGGCAGATTTGACAAAATCTGTGTAGAGAAGTTCTATTCTTAAATACAAAGATGATATGCCACTTGTTAAAGGTGAAATGATTGTTTTCTTGAAAGTAAAGTTAAGATTCAGAGAGAGGAGTGGTTACAGCACAACACTGGCTCAAGGTGTAAATTCATACTTGAATTTAGAAAACCAAAAAATTAAAAACTATATAAATCACACCACACTGATCCTTACTAAACTAGACCCGTGTCCATGATCAATTTCGATCTCTAGGTAGTATTTGAGAATGATAAATCAAGAATTTTACCCTCATAACTACATATTACTCAATCTAATGCAGATATTATTGGAGACAAGACAGTTTGTTAACAGAAAATAAATGGTTAAAACAATTCTGATATATCTATGAGCTGTGTAAAAAAAAGTAAAAGTAATAATGCAGCTTTACCACAAGTCATGGTTGATTCTTATTACAAGCTGCAAAATTATCTTTTCAATTTAATATTGATAATTGCTAAATAAATTGCAATGAAAAAAAGAAATTTCTTTGTTCAGCTATAACTATGGGGAGTGCAGGTGCTGCATGAGTGAATAATGAGCTGAATTCCCAAGGCTACCCAGTACCTAAAACGAGCTATGTTACTATGTACCAAGGTAGATTTACACAGGTATGGAAAAGTTGAAAATTTCCCATGAGCCTCAGTACGTGTCACATGACCTCGTGACGTAGGTTAAGGGGCCCGTTTTTTAATTAAATTACAATCAAATTAACATTCAAACGTTTGTGCGTTTAAACGCTAAAAGTAATATCGTATAACCAAAATTGTGCAAAAAATCCCACAAAATTTTGACAAACGATAAACCGAACATAATAAATCAAAATAATCAAAACATCCAAAATGGCTGACGTTAAGGGGCCGCTGGAGAGCCAATCAGAGGCCAGTTGTTTAGTTCTGTCCATACCTGTGTAAATCTACCTTGACTATGTACGGAGATGCTGCTTAAATTAATTCCTTTACCAATTAGCCTAGCTACAGCTACATAGCGAAAACAACAAGCAATGGTCAGACTTAACAGACATTATTTTCAAGCCTACCCCGATGGCAATGATTAGTAAATATTTTGTTAAACAAAATCATAAGTTCAAAGCGATGAATACTTCCAAAAATCTCAACATTTTTAAGTAAGAAATCGTTTGTACATATATACGAAATTTAATACTGGTTATAATTGATAAACTTAATGTAATTTGTAGTTTCCTGCATGGAGGGACACATCTTGATTGCTTTCTTGTAGTATTTATTACTAATATTAGATTTTTTTCTTGAGGAACTGTCACTTGAATTTGCCTGAAATTCTGAGTGATTTCGCTTAAAATTTTTGTGAAAAGACAAAAAGAGGTTCCGACGAAGTCGTGCGACAGTTCTCACATTAAAAAAAATTAAATCTTTGAGAAATACTGAGACAGCACGGACAAGATTCGTTCCTTTGCAAGAAGGGTGAAAAATTGTTTCACAAACATTAGGAATTTTAAATAATGCATACTGAAAGTGAAAATCCGAAAGCGCCAAAAACTGCAGTGTTCCAAAAAATTCCAACCCTTCAATGAAATTTTGTCAAAGAGAGTTCGGGTGCTGTTCATTAGACCCAAGTCTGAAATAGGTCTGGCTGGAGCAAAAATAAGAGTTTCTACTCATAGAATGTGTCTCAAAAATCATGATGAGGGCATCGGCAGAGTCTGAAATGCACTCCTTACTTAACAATTAGCGTAAGAAATTTGCGCTTTTTCGGACTTCCCGCTTCAAAAACGACACCATGGCACAGATGGACATTTCGTTGGGGGAGTCATTCCATCCAACCCCTGCTCACAAGGATACTACGCGATATTCAATATAGCCGACGTCAATCCGCCAAAACACATGTGATGGGTTGATGCTCTCAACCACCTGATAACAGTGGGCATGTTTACATTCACATTTTTCTCGCGTTGTTAGATATCCTTGATTGACCTCGTTCTCTCCCCAACTTGCGCACGGAAGCGTCTGCCATGTTGAGCAGGAATTGAATGGGACGACTCCTCTAACGAAATGTTTACCTGTGCTGTAGTATCCTTTTTGAAGCAGGAATCTTAAAAAGACGCAAATTTCTTATGCAGATTGTGAAGTTAGGAGTGCATTCCAGAGTTTGCCGATGCGCTCATCATGATTTTTGAGACGTTATCTGTAGGGAACAACTCTTATCTTTGCTCTAGCAAAAGTTTGCAACAGGCCCATTTTATGACAAAGCATCTTCAGTTAGTTCCATTTCAAGAAAAAACATACTGAAAATAGTTTCTGCAGAAAATTTGAATGTTTAGACTAGAGTTGCTCAAAGGCCTCAAAGTTGAAGATTTTTGCACAATTTAGTAAAAATTCTTCAATATTTTCGAATTTTCAGGTTAACAATCTCATGGACTGAAAAAAATGCTAACTATTAATTTTCATTACTAGCCGAAACATTCGTAAATATGGCCTTTTTTTTACTCAATTGGGTAAAAATAGTCAACTTTGAGACCCTTGAGCAACCTCTGGGTATTGAAATTTTGGGTTGAAATTTTTTTGATGCGTTTTTTTCTTGAGAAGGAGTCGATTGATATGGATATGATTTAATACAATTTCAGATTAACGGAATAAGCCAAACCTGGAAGGAAGTGTTACTTGACCTTTTTGAATGAAATTTTCAGGAAATAAGTATTCCTCCTCAAAGAAAAATTATGAGAAATAATTTAAAAATCAATCATTCTTTACAAAGAAAAATGTGACAAGGAATCTGCTACGGCTATGTTGCAAATTGAGGTAAACGCCTCGGTAGTGTCATTGCTAATAGCCACCACTGCACGATTGCTTTAAGTTTAGCATCAATGTAAACAGTAAGTTTTCAGAATTCGACAACATTTCCATGCAAACTTTTCTCGAATTAACTCACAATTTGACACAATGTTTACAAACACATCCAATGAACCAAACAATGTCCAATGTCTCATACTTTCTTCACGAGCAGATTTTTTTTTTTTTTCTCGTTACTTAGAATAGTTTTAAAATCAAACTTTTTTAAGGATCATTGCTAAAAGGGCAAGCTAGAAAATATGATAAAAAAAAATTCATCGATCAAAATGCAATTGCATGCATGCGTAGTTTTACCTGCTGCGTATCACTGACTTCCAAGAAACCCATAGTGTCAATTATGTTAATAACATCGTTCGGGAGTTTCGAGAGGTCTTCATTCTGAAACGTAAGGAAAATAAAAGAATAAGGAGATACCGGTAGCGAGACACAATGAATTTTGAAGTTTGGGGATGATCCAAGTTTGATGCGCCAAGAGTGCATCACTGCAGGCTTGGTAAAAAGAGGAACGTTTGTTCCAACGTCGATTCAGGGTATCGCGAATTCATTTGTTCGCAAGAATTTTTAGCGTAGTCCCGGCGATCCAGTCTCCACGAAACTGATGTGCATAAATGGATGATAAAATAGAGGGTTAGAGTTGCCGCCGCGCGCTGCGGAGTAATGTGTGGTTAGTGTTGAAGGAATGATTGATAACAGAGTCTTGGCATGAAAGGGTCCAGCCAGCCGTATGTATCCATGCTCGGTATGTCTCGGTGTCAGCTAGATAACACTGCCATGTTGCCAAATCGTCGAGGATCAGAGGAATCGAAAGATAGCAGCCTGCTGGTCGGTGGCGGCGCATAGTGGATCGAGTCAATTAGAGAAGTCGGATATGAAATTTTTGACTAAAACTTCAAATGTTTACGTTTATTTCGCCACATTTTAAACTTTGAGGGGTGTTTGAGGAAGAAAATTTCACGAAGAAACCAATGAAACCACTTTTGGAACCTCAAAATTTTGTAGAAACGGAGTTCGAAGCGTTTAAAGTTCTCGAATTTTGTCTGACCTCTCCTATTGACTCGATCCACTGTGCGGCGGCGCGCGTTGACATAGTGCGCGTCGCGGCGCAACGGCACAATGCAATGGCGCGCGCGCGCCACCCGATCCCTGCGCGCGCGAAAAATTTGTCTCTCATGCGTAAAAATTGCTTATTCAAGATTTCCTATCTTAGGTAACAAAATTTTCGCCCTTAACACCATGATGAATCGAATAGTATCGCTATCGACACATAAAAAATTGTGAGAAACGAAGCGCCGCGCCGTTAGTATTCACGCGAAAGAAAATTAGGAGTGACTCAGGGGTAGCTTTTAGACCAACTCTGAGTATAGGCTACATGGACATGGAAGCTTTCTAGTATTCAATTAATTTGACATCGTAGCATGGACTATCAGTTCTGAGGGCCACTTGAGGCGAGTTTATGCATGAGTTATTGCACCCCCCCCCCCCCCTCCCCACAATTCCTTGTTCACACGCTCACACAGCTGCATTAAGGGTCTTCGGTTTTTCTTTTTCATATCCCGGGTCGAAGGCCGTATACGGATGGTGGTGGAAAGGAAAAGGGGGGCTAAAGCTCCAGCAGCAAATCACTAAAGCAGGACGTGTATGGTTCTGGGAGTTTTACACTCCAGAGATAGAGCAATAATCTCAAGTCAAATATTGGCGATGAAAAAAAGTTATGATGTTGAATCGTCCCAAAAAATTAACAACACAGTATCGAAACGAGATATGAATCAAAGAAAACAAGTAAATAGTTGGATAAATGTCGTTGTCTCAGAGGACTTGGGTAAAATATTTGTTCGTCTAAAAAAAATTATGCGTGTCGCTAAGGACTGGAGGAGCTTATCTGTCCGCTTGACTCGAAATTGGAAATCGAAGTGCGGGAGCCTTCCAGAGCCCAAAACCTCGGTCCCTGGACAACCCTTTTTGGGGCAGCCCTTAGCGTGCCCCTTGCTATCCCTGATTGGCTGGCCCAAGAACCGATGCCAAGCTCTGGTTGGTCCTGCTAGTTTTAGGCTTACTGGCCTTTACTTCCCCGTTACGCGGGTCGCCCCCCCCCCCCCCCCCTCGCAGCGGGCTCCGACAAAGGCCCGTGCGATAAATCTGGCTTGCTTGGCCTCGACACTTTTATGGCCGAAACCTTTTAATTTCGTTGCACCTGCCCCGAGTTACTTCTGTTTTCTAAGAACGACTCTTACAATTTGATCCCTGTTACATGTGCAGGTGCATTCCGTCGCGTTTTTGTATTTTGTCAGTTTAGGCGGAGTGCCTTGTTGCTCAATTTACCTTTTTAATGCTAGATTACTCCTAGGTCACTACAGACAACAGATCACAAAGGTGATATTTTTTTCACTTCATTATTTTTTCAAGGCGTTGACCAAAATCAAGTAAACGTTTTCTTCTCACGTTTTTCTTTATTGAGGTAATCGCGATTTCGAACAACCCTCAGAGCCTCACATGCATATCTAAAATTTTGTAAAGCCAAGCTTGAGAGATTTCTTCCTAAAAATAGGATCGGCCGAGAATGTGAACCACTAAGAGCTTGGACCGCGTTTGGCAGAAAGGAACCAAGCCACATCAGCTATTGCCAAATTTAACCGGGCAATTTAATTTTTTACGAGAGAACGTTTGTGCGGATTCCTTTGAAACTTTTGAGGAATTTGCTTCTCACTATCCAGATAATTCACTGAAATCCGCACAACATTTTTCATGTACACAATTATGCCCAATTAAATTTGGCAATAGCTGATGTGGCTTGGTTCCTTTCAGTATGACGCGATCCAGCTGTAAGTGGATTTCAAGAGGCCTCAAAAGTATCGGGAGGCGACCCGAGGGATTTCTACGACGTCGACGGGAGCGGAACCGAGCAGTGGCGCGGCGTGAATGATCGATTATCGATATTTCCCCATTTGAATCCGTGCTAAAGAATCGATTATAAAGGTGTTCGCTGCGAACACCATGTTAATCGATCCTTTTCCATAGGTCCAAATGACAGATCAATCGATATATCGCAAAACACGCTACGCCACTGGAACCGAGAACTGGGAGGGATTCACCGTGCAAAACAGGAATAAGAAAACCGGACTGCAGCGCCTGTACGTAAACTAAATCTTTCGAGTTTTTTTAAGAACGTATCGAGGAATTTCAAAGGCTCGAATCTCAAGTAGCGTTTTTCAACGGAAAAATCGGGATAAATTGCAATTTTATATCCGATAAAATCGCTAGGATCATCAACATCTGAGCGATTATCCCCGATCTTATCGGGGTAAAATCGCGATTTTATCGCCCAGCAATTTATCGAGATATTTTCGAAAGAAAAATCGCGATATTTTCGAAATAAAAATCGCGATATTTTCGAAATAAAAATCGCGATATTTTCTTAACAAAAATTGCGATAAACGGCGATTTAATCTCGAGTATAGCGATTTAATCGGCATATATAGCAATTTTTAATGCGACAATATCTCGATACATTGCCACCATAAAATCGCTATTTATCGCAATCACTGCTGCATAAGATATTCGGCAAATCTTTAGACGCATCGCTTCACTCGAAAAATGATTTCGTGAGAATCGGCCTGGTAGATATCCAAAACTCACCGGTACAAGAAATCGCTTCTTTTTTACACATCAACGGTGAAACTACCGGACCACGCACTTATCTCGTTTGCGGTGTTCAAAATCTCCCCTTCCAATTTTTTTTTTTTTTTTTTTTTTTTTTTTTTTTTTTTTAAGGGAAAACAAATCACTATTATTTCTTGAAATTTTCACTAAGTTTTTGTTTGCACAGAGAAGAAAAATCACGGAAGTTTTCATTAATTGACGTTGAGTGGTTTTCCATTTAAAAAATAAAGTATGGTTGGAAGTCTACAACGTCGTAAACCGAGACGAGTGGTCTGGTAGTTTCACCGTCGATATAGAAGATACGACGTTTATCGATTTTATGAGAGTTACGCTTGAGAAAATTTTCGTCGGTGCTAAAACCCGTGAGAGTCAAGCGTTTTTCCCCCGCCGAAATGTGTAATTGTGTATTTTACTCCAGGGGTGCAGAATCTTCCAAGCTTCTACATTTACACGCGCCCAGCTTTCCACATTTTTCTCGTCGGTTTTCCGCAAAATTTCCCGCCAATCTAAAAAAGATGAAATTTTTCTCCTGTTTCCCTTTGATTTTCGACTTTTGGCCCTTCAAACTGTTCCCTTCCTCCACACTTTTGGGGATTTTCCATATTTTCACGCGCTCGCCCGTGCACGTGATCGAGCAGTTTCTGCACTCGGGTTACTCTTTTCAACCCTGAAATCATCACCTTCCAGGCAAAGTGTCACAAGCTCCATGCGACGTTTAAAAATTTCCGCCGCCATTTTATTTTTATACAGAGAAATTGTTCAACGAAGCTGTCCGAAAATTACACCGAATTTTCTTTGTGCTGCCGATAAAATCTAGTAAAATTTTCAAACAGATTCAACCAACAATTTCTCAGTAAAAAAATAAAATGGCGGCGGAAATTTTTAATCGTCACATGGTGCTTGTGATACTTCGGTCGGAAGGTGACGAAATTTTGGTGAAAATTACACGCGGAGAGCCGGTTGATTGTTCGCGTTCTTTTCATTTTACGTTGTTTCAAAGCTTTTCACTTTCATGGATAGGCGGTAGGAGAGATATTTACATTAAGAATGACTGTAAATTTACTTTCGTTCAAAATTTTAGAAAACCGAAAGCACCGCGTGAAAGCTCGCGACATCGTGATGAAAAAATGTATGCCTGAAAGGCTGCATGCCTAACGCATCGGTGGCCTCTAAACGTGTGAGTAATCGGCAAAAAGTGGTCAAAAACGCCAGGAAAATCAATGATACTGAACACACAAATTATTCCCTAATTAATTGTAATTAATTACAGAATGGGGAGGTAAAGGCGGACGGAAGGGGAAACAACCCCAATGAATGCCCGGCTGATCGATCTCCTATCTCCCCGGCGCATTGGAAGATGATCTTTTCTTTAGCCTGTTGTTGTGAGGTTTCTTGTCCAAATCCAAAAGAGCCACTCCCCTCTCTCATGTACTTGATGGGATCCCCTCCCCCCTATTCGCACCTCCCTCCTAAACAGCGCTCCGTTCCTGCGTGAAGGGGGTGCTAGGCACTCTGAAATTTTGTTGAAAATTACTTACTCCCTAGAGACACTTCACGGCTAAAATCAGCAGTTTTTAAACCTTTCGGACTTCCAAAATTGAGTAAGTTTTAAACCATCCTGTTGAATACTGAAGAGGACTCTTTCCTCTTACTCATGCATGTATTGAGTATTTTCATCCATATTGCAAAAAGAGAATAAGCAAAAAATGTTGTCAAAGATGGGATTAAGAAAAATATATGCTCAGTTGATCAGAGAAAAATAATTCCTCATTAAGTTAAACAATTTAGAAGATAGAGATAGAAAACAGTTCGCGTCTCAGTTAATACAATCCTACTGCCTAGTTTGTAACACACTTCTTCAAATTTATCACGTATGCTGGCAGTTTTTCTCGGTGGCCAGCAGTCACGTTCGCTCCGAGAGAGCCCTAACTTAAATGAACAAACCTTCACACAAACTGATATAAACTCTCCTTGCGTAAGACTTCCATTGATCTAAAGCTTCTGTTTTTGCAAAATAAGGAACGAAAAAGGAAAAAAGCGCTTGAAAACGATTGAAATCATACAAGAGAAGAAGCTAGTGGCATTGTTTGTTTACTAAGGATAGCAGTCCTTCCTCCTCTGCCTGTGCAAACTTGGAAAAGCGTTTTACGAACAATGCAAATTGCGAGCTGAAGAATGGATTTCAGACTTTTTTGTCGTGCCCAACGTTATTTTCGAGCCATTTTACACATAAAGGGTATATTTATTTGGTTGAATCTCTTCCATGCAACGGACCCATTGTGTTCATAGAATTTTAGCCGATTAATCAATTGACTCGAGGCTGACTAGTTCACAATTAGAATAATAAAGAGAAAAATAAAAAGGAAAAAAATAAAAATAAAAAAAATGAGAGTAAAACACTTACGATTTTAGGTAGAGAAGATGATGGGACAGAGGATGACGGTACAGGGGGTTTTGGGTCTGGATTCAAAGGCTGGATATTCTTCAGCCGGTCTTGAGCAGGGGTTGCACTCCTCTGTCTGCCTGAAATAGATTTTGATAAATTCTGTGCGGCACTCGTATCATTAGCCAAACCAGCTCCATTCATCAAGTTATGCCCATTATTGATGCCATTGGTAGGGTTGATGCCATTCATTGACAGTGTCTGATTGAGTTGGTTACTCAGGGGGTACTGTATAGTAGGATTGGGAGGCGGTTGGGGGAAATTGATGTAATTGGGTTGACCTGGATTCACTGTATGAATGGCTGGCACAGGTATATGCGGCTGATTCATCATATTGGTGGGAATCATCAGAGATGATTGAAGCATTTGGGGGAACATTCCCTGTGCTGACCACATATCCAAACCTTGCAATGGTGCTGAGTTGAGCGAAGGAGGATTGCCAAGAGGCTGAAAAATATAAAGTTGATGATAACATTATAATTTATACAACAACGGATCTACAAGAGAGAATTTATACGGCCTGAATGTTGTTGACAACAAACTTTCATGAATGGACTGCTGCCCGCATGCATGTTTGTGTTTGTTATTTAAGTGCTAATTAATGGTCGGCAATGTTAGGAATTTATGGGTGGATCTGGCTTGACTTACGTAAATGAAGTTCAACTTGCGAACAGTATAAAGACGGTAGAATAGTGCTGGCTTCACACTATTCTGCAGGGCAATTGAAGCCAAAACATTTCAAACATTTTAATTAGAGTCAAAAATTTGAACGGCTTAAAATAAGAATAAATACTATTTATGCAAATTGAGTTATATTTAAAGGTTATTTACAACTGAAATCAACCAAATTTGGACCTCTAAGGATAATAAATATGGACCTTTAACAATAATAATTCTTACAACATCAACACTCTGAGGAAAAACATAAAAGAGATTTCCAGACTATTTACATTAAAGGAATTAACAAATTAAAGGATAATATAATTCTAATCATCAAAATTATTTTAATTTTATTCCCCTCTTGCTATGATCTTTGTTCATAATTATGGTGGATGCATAGTTTTAATGCTTTCAATTTAAACTGTGTATTAAAAGACACTATGATAGTACCTAATAAAATTAGCAAAAAGTAAGCAGCATCGCTGATAAATAGTAGATTTCCAAAACATGAGAATGACTTGGTTTACATCATCAATTATACAGTCCAATAAACAGTCACAAAATCCTCGAGTTCTCAAGGTTTTCTAGAGAGAATGATGATTTGTGACAGTTTAATGAGTAATATCAATGTATACTTTTAGAGTAAATGGAAAAATTGTGTCTGAAAGTGGAAGGAGTGCAAAGAGTATGAGTTTCAAACAGTAGAGTGAAATTTCTTACCGGGACATGATTATTTTGTGGCCTGCTAGAGGATAGTGCATTTCCAGCTCCTTGCTCCTGATTTTTCTTGGCCTAATGAAAATAAAAGTTGAAAGGTAAACAGTAGTTTCTCTACATGTGGCAGGTTGATAAAAAAAATAATAAATAATTGCTGTTCTTTAAAAAATAATCTTGCATTTTTATAATTCTGCAGACCTAAGTATGAAAGGGAGGGGGGGGGGGGGGGTAAAGATACAGTGTTTTATCTTAGAGCATAAAAAGTTTAACTATGAGGTATTATAAGAAGTTAGAATAATTTTTTACCTGATTTGCTTTTGCTTTGGCAAGAACGCCAGCTGGTCCTCTAAGCATTTTTCCTCCACCTTGACTTAAGTCTTCTGCTGACTAAAAAGGAAAAAAAAATTTACTTAACAACTGATCAAAATACCAAAAATATAAAATGAATTACCTAGCTGCCGAAAAGAGGGCTTACCTCTCCACAAAAGTGGCTTTAACTTTAATAAGCTAAAATAAGAACTTGCTTTTCCCTGCCAGGCTATCCAGGCCCCTAAAGCCATTCCATTCCATTTTAAGGAGCCAATTCTTAATTTAACCTAATTTACTGTAAAATTCAGCCATTTTTGCCCACAAAATTTGCAACTTTACTGCAAATATGGGAATGGCCATAGTTGCTAAGGCACAAGTCAAAAGGAGCCAATGTTACTCCAATGTTAAAATGTTGTTTACACAGGAGTTAGTAGGAAAAATTCTGTTTGTAACTTCAGATACAGGGGAAGCAGATGGTTGTTCTATGGATATTGCTCAATGGCCGAAATTTTCTTAAAAATTCACTTGATTTCTATCCAAATTATTTACAATACAGGGATAAAAATACATACCGAATTGTTCACTGCATTAGATTGAGATACTGCTGATGAACTTTCTCCGTTTGATTGAGAGGACGCAATTCCATTTCTGTGCTCCAATTGCTTCTGGAAGCGAGGAGCTAGTGTTTCCGCTTGGAGCCTGTTTGTTTGAGCATTCAACTGAAAGGCAAAATAAGAAGATGAAGACGACAGGTACAACATAGTATTAGCTTCTCCCATTAGAAATGCACTGCACTAAAATTGCCGGCCGCCGATGCGCAGCAGGGTCTCCAAACTCATCCACAGGAATTACTGGCCTGTATGGATTGGTCTTTCTGGTAAAGTTGCTCTTAGAGGTCCTACAGGAATGAAATTTTGGAAAAGACAAAATAATATATTCCACGTTTTATTTCGATTTTCAATCGAACCTAATTCAATATAAAGGGTATTCACATGATGGAAAAATTTTTTGTAAATACCATGGATGAAATAAAAACTCTCTTTTAAACATGAGCATCAATACAATAGCCTTGTTGTCACTATTGTGACATGCCAGCACTTAGTTGTGGAAAAAAATAGAACTCTAAGTGGCATTGTAGCGATCATTTACCTCTGTCAAATGTGCTTAGAACTGCAAAGACACCTGGCAGGAAAGTATTCAATTACAAAAAAATTATTTCCTTTAAGTTCCAGATTTTATGTCAGTTTCTCAACAAGAAAACCTATGATTTGGCTGGCAATAGATAATTATCATTTTAGGTGGGAGACCTAAGTACCTTGTGTTCAGGCAGAAATCCATAAATCTGCGTTATATTTGCACACATTTTTTCATATATGTCCTAACCTCCCAAAATATTTTTGGTTTTAGTGATGAGATGAATTTTGAGGAAATGGCAAGGTGAGTGCAAAAATGTATTGAACACCTCTCGTAATATTGTATTTTTCTAATGCTTTGAACTTTGAGCATCAAACTCTCTGCAAATGAATAAGTCGCGTTTAGTAACATCTAGTAAGAAGAATCCCAAGTTTTGAAAAATTTATTTATGAAAAAAAATTTAATTTAGATACTTTGCTGAAAAAAGGAGAAATCCCCTCGGGAGACAAATCTAATAACAGTGATGTCATAGCATCATGAGTATTTTTGAAGACCCTGGAAAAACTAGAACATGGATACAACCTAAAAAACAAAGGGATAGGCACCAAAAAGCAAGACTACCCAAAACAATGTGAAAGCATTGAAGAGGAGATACTTTGGAACAAAGTGAAACGTGTGCAAGAAATACAGAAGAGGAAATTTTAGGATGAAAATGAATATAAAAGCATGAATTGATGAGAATTGCATGGAAATTTACAGAAGAGAAAAGCCCACTCGTATCATTTTTTCAAATTAAAAATCAGACGCATTTTAGGCTCAAGTCCATCACTACTGCAACTCTTCTAAAGGCATAGTAATAAACCTGGGCCTGAGACTTGCCTCATTTCACATTTGAGAAGGACATTGCGAGTGAGTTCTTTATGTTTTTAATCAATGAAGACAGTTTTAATTCGTAACACTTGAATTTTAGGGATGCATGCATTTTAACTGAACCGAGAAAAAAAGGGAGGCATCATTTTCATGATACTCCATTCCTGATTGGTTAACGGAGAAGTATCAACTCCCCATTTCCTGAGGAGAAAGCACTCGCAGAAAGGAGAGGTCACCCGAAACTAAAAATTTCAACCACCCTTATGAAAAGATAGAAGCAGACTTCTGCTAATCAAGCCTTTGATCAAGTATAACCATTTCATTCCACTATTTTCATTCCAATATCTTTGTTGATTTCTAATTTGTGCCAAAAATTAGACTTGGTATACAAAAGAAGTGAATACAAGCTCTTAAAATGCAGTGGGTATAACTTTTGATGTTTATTTTTGAGGGATGATACTTAGGGCTCATATGCACGGTTTATAACCGATAATTCCCTCGCATTTAAGAGTACTCAACATTATTCCTTAAAAATTTCCCTGATTTATTGTCTCTGGGTGAAGGGTTTTGGGGAGAATGCCAAGCAACAGCACTGGTATTATAGAATGGGAGCGAATATTTTAAGAAACACTGCAAACGTCAGTAACGCAGGAGAGGGGAGGGAATTTAATTCAAATTTGAAGGAGATTCTAAGAGGGTGCTCAATGTTAAGTGACTTGAGGAAAGAGGAAGGGGGGGCTGGAAAAATCGAAAAAAACCTGACGTTGTTTAAGGACCACCTCTTATCAGAATTGGCTAAATTAGAGTCGATGACTGAAAATTTTGCTAATTTACATGCAATTTGAACGTTTTTCTCCAGCAAGGTTTTCTTATTTCTACTACAACTTAAGTACACACATTCAATGGATTCTGCCAAATGCAGTATTTCGAAGTGTAAAAAGAGAACCCTTTGAAGATGAACGAATAAATCAAGTACTTCAAAGTATTTTCATTAAAAACGTTAGGAGCTGAATTGAGCATTTTTCAGCAATTCACAAACAGTTTTTTTAGTTTTTGGCACAATTTAGAAACATGCTCAACAGATTCCATATCTTGATACTCACTGCCTGATGTTCCCTTTGAGGAATAGATTTGTCCTCAAATTTAGAGGTAGAGGGTGAATCGGATATTACAACCGTACGTTCCCAAACATCATTTTCTTTCCTTGTTCGTTCGCTATCTCCCTTGTATGATGAGTGACCATTGTAAGCTCCTGAGTTGTCATCATCAATTTTTTCACCTAGACGTTGTTGCAAACTTGATGGCAGGTTTGCAAAATTGTTGAATTTGGACTGAAAGTAAAAAAAGCTACTGAACTAAAACGCTCACTACGATACAAAATTAAGCCAGCACTAATTAGAAGGAGATAAAAAAAATATTATTTATTAAGGGTATAGGCGTGTCCTACCTGTTCATGGTGAGCAATCGAAAAGATTCCGTTAAAAGTAGTGATGTTAAGAGGATCCTTAGCCCCTAGGACCCTATAGCTATCGGAGTTTTCAGAGCTGACTAAAATGAGCTGCTGCTCCTTGTATAGGTTTTACAAACCAAGTAATCTGGAGGGCAGATATATAAGGCAACCATATTTTGAATTGGAGCTCCAGCAGTTCCAATAAAGCCAGCAAGTTCTCGGCAACAGCTGCCATGCAGGAGTTTATAAAGAAGTTATGTAGCAAAGTGAATTGAGAGTTTAAAAACAAAGATTTGCTTCAAACCCGGGTTTTGCCTTCCCCTCAAAAGAAACCATCTTGACTGGCATGGTCAGTTTTTAAGAGCCATCTAACATATTTTAGGAGCCAAATTAACTTTTTGTGTATATATCATAGCAACTCCGCCTAGAGGCAAGTTGTTCTCCTATAGCTGGTCCCAAGCTTAGGAAAAGGAGGAGGGTTGTGCGTATGGCTAGCAACCTTTCAACATAAAAACACCCAACCTACGAAAACCAAGACGAAGCCTCAGTACTCAGACAACAGACGGGCAAATCGACCTACAGAGAATGGATCACGGAAAAAAACCAAGAGTTATGAAAGTGATAGAATGGAAAGAAAAGACCATGGACACAGTAGGATGGAGACGCGTCGTCTTGGAGGCCAAAGCCCACCCCGGGCTGTAGCGCCATTAGTGAGTAAGTATGCATCATAGCGCATGAAATTGCAAGTTTGCAAAAAATCGAGGGTGGGCTTCAATTTTTTTAGGCGCCACAATAGCTCAGCTCTCCGAATTTTTAGGTGATTTGGCGCATGGCGCCTGGGGCAGGCGGAACACTGCTTTGAGCACCTTAAAGCGAGGGGAAAAATAATTAACTTGACCACGAACAGTCTACTGGGCGGGCAGTAAAAAAGTTTTTGCGCCATACTTTTACCTAGTCTTACTACCATAGTTTTTACGACATACTTATCACATAAATCCACTTTAACTTAGCCTTTAGACAAAATTGAAAAAATTGACCTGCAACACTGGCTTCTATTGAAAATGGATTTAAAAAAGGATCACATTTGCTTCCACCTAGAACTTCCTGAGGGTAAATAATGGATCCTGCTTCATTCCGATAATCAATAAGACAAACATAGTTAGTGAACACAAATGAAGTTTGACACAAAGGCATTATCATTAGTGACTGTGAAAAATATTGCCTTAACACCACCACTATACACACAGGGTGTCTGTTGACTAAGGATAAATGAATTCCCTGACTTTTCCACGTTTTTCCGGCCGAAAATGATCAAAATTACTTGACTTTTCAAATCAATAATTTGCATCCTCAGAACTGAAAATAAAAATTTTCAGCATCAATTTTACAGCAAATGCCAGAGACATTTGAACCATTTTTCCTCAGGGTTTTGATCTTTCAATCAATTGAATGATTTTGTTATTGAAACTTGTCCTTCTCTTCCGGATTCAGAGTGTAACTCAGAGCATTGAACCCTGAGCCAAACTGAGGCTTCATTCCAGTGGCGTGGCGTGCATTGCGACATATTGATTGATCTGCCATTTAAGTCTATGGAAATGAATCGATAGACAGGGTGTTCGCAACGAACACCTTAGTAATTGATTCATTACCACAGCTTCAAATGAAGGAATATTGATAATCGATCATCCACGCCTCGCCACTGCTTTGTTCTACTAAATGAACGGTGCTACTGTTCATTCATATTTCACGATTTTTCAAGTTTTCATGATTCCCCTAATTTGATAAAATTCTTTGACAGTGCCCGGTTCTACAGACCTTGAGACACCCTGTGCAGAATAGTGAGAAAAATAAAGCAGGCAGAAGTTCTTTTTCCCAAGCTCCAATAGCATGCGTAAACTCCTCCTTGGTAAAACTTACATTTGGCCTTGAGGCCCGCTTAATCACTCTGATGATCTCAATATCGTTTTTATTAATAACATCGACGATTTCACAGAAATCGTCGATGTTAGAGTCTCTATTTTCTGTGCCGATGCGATTCTGGAACAAATCATTTTTGTTGGAGTTACGATTTTTATCCGTAACAGATCCAAGATGTCTGCAGAGAATATTATCTACAAAGCGTCCAAAACTATGGTCATTCTTAGCTCGAGCTGTTAACTAAAGCAAAGTGAAATTATAAACTTAGAGCATTTGCAAGCAAATACACAGCACACAACAAGCTGGGTGCGGAAAAACAGTTTAAAAAGGAGCAAATTTGGGACTGTTCCACTGCAATTGATTTGGGCTGGTGCTTTTTCCTGAACACTCATGCAGTTGACAAAACTGTTTTGTTCTAGAGATGGTCAAAGGTGTTCAAGGATTGTTTTACTTTTGAACATTTAAAAAACTTTTAAAACATTAAAAATTATTTAAATATTTTGGTTGAAGTTTTATACCATGGAGCAGTCCCTGGCGGGGGCTGAAAAGTAAAAGGCAAAGTGAAATTTTAAACAAAAGCACTCTAGAGTAGAAACAGCACACACTAAGCAATGTAGGCAAAAAAATTGAAACGGCAAAATTGCGTCTACAGCGAAACAAAATGCTTGACTTCCAATTGAAGAATAAAATAGCACACATCTTTTCTTCAAGCTGATAAAAACAAAAAAGTCATCCTGTAAAAAGAGCTCAGATAAAAGAAACACATTTTCTATTAAAAGTAAGAAAAACTCATGAACATTGGCACAACTGATGTAGTGCTGCAATCTATCAGGTTAGGGTCGCGAAATAATTTAAGCTTTCAGCTTTTTATGTGCTTACCCATTATGCTTCGTAAAATGACTCAGAAATGGGGATTTAGTCAGTATGAATGAAGAAAAAGAAATTTAAGCTCAAATAAAAGGGATACAATATATGAAAAAAGACATACCAGTCGAGATTGAACAGACGGAGCTTTTTCTGGGGCGCTTTTGGGTGCAGAGGAATAATTGGATGTTGATTGAGATGACGGCCTTTGAGGTTGATTAGCTGGAAATGAAGATGCTGGCTTTGGTGTTTGCCTGTAGGCAGGAAGTGAGGATTCTGGCCTAGGCGGTGGTCGATATGTGCTTGGAGGTGGTCGATACGTGCTTGGAGGTGGTCGATATGTGCTTGGAGGTGGCCTGTAAGGTGGTGGTCGGCCAGAAAAACTACCTCCTCTCCCACCACGACCACCTCTTCCTCCTCTCCCTCTGAACCCACCACCACTCTAAAAAATTCAAAAAGAAGCAGAACAAGATTACATATGGAACTATCCAGAGGTTTCTTTGTCATAAACGGACAAGATCAGAGCTGTTACTCATCACCAGCACTATTTGAGGTATAGGTGGGCAACATTTTAAAGAAATGGATAAGAAAGTGGATCAGAAGCCAAACTATTACAATACCCCATTCAAAACGAATTGGAAAATTGAGACAGTACAACAAATAGCTCTTTAAATTGGAAACCGCACCGATCATCAAATTTACATCTTTTTGGATAGGTACTGTTCATACTCAGGTATGTATTACAAGGGCTAAATTATTTAAGATTCTATAGGTTTTTTCTTGTGTATGAATCTTTCACTTAAACATCTACTTTCAAGAAAAAATTTGAAGAGACTCTCAACCACATCAATCAACAGGAAAGAAACTCTTGGCCGCATACATTTTTGAAGGGAACTGACAATCATGTTGATTAGTGTGTATGAAGTTGTCAAAAGCGGAACAATTAATAATGTGAAGAAAGCTCTTGATTCATGTCAATATAAGTCAAGGGAGATTTGAAGCCCTTTGTTTTAGATGCTGGAAATAATGTCTCAAGAGGACAAAAGACGCTAAGGCCAATAAAGAGATAAATGTGACTCCAAAAAACTTTCTAGACCACTGTAGGTCTACACAATAAAAATTTTAGTTGTAGAAGCTGGGGAACCAAAGGATTGGAAAAATGTCACATCAGAAAATGGCACCATTCAACAGACATTTATGTGCTAACCAATGGGCTCACTGATGATTGGTGCATACAGGTTGTTGTGACTTAAGTCCAATCATTTCTTTCCCAGTTCTAATAATGAATCTCAGGCCTTTATTGGATTCGCTAAGAAAGTATGTAAAATGCAAGAAAAAATTACTTACTTTTTTCTTTGCTGGTTTTTGCTTGCTGATCATACTGGTAACATGGGCCGAGGTGCCTTTGGCAAGAGCATGAACCATGAGATTGCCCCCTTCATATCTCATGGTTATATCCCCTCTCTCTTTGAGCTTGGTAAGAAACTCTTCCAAGCTCTTGTGTCCAAAATCTTTGAATGGGATGTTATATCCATTGAGAACCCTATAATCAGCTAAGAAGTTGTTCAATGTTACTCAGTACTCTTCATTTAACGAAGCTAACAACTTTGGAAGAAACCACTTGAACAAATGCCACACTTCAAAATCTGGGCATCAGGAGAGAAGTAAAATACTCCATCTCACAACACTTCAAATGGCTTCAAGTCAACGAGATGTTCCCCACATTTTTCATTTATTTGTAATGATATTCATTATTTGGGACATCAAACTTTTTTTTTTTTTTTTTTAAAGATGAAAGAGAAAGTAAATAATTCAAGAACCCATTGTGTTGATATGCTTTCAAAAAGTGAGGGCGTCCTGATGGAACAAAGTTTATCTTGATAATGACAAGACACTTTCAAGGGAGATCATATGAGAATTTTTGAAGGCAATCGTGAATTTCTATGAGTAATTTACATTTCTATGATTGAAAAATCCATCATAATGGGTTGAATAATGGTCAAGGTCAAACTTGATGGTTCAGGATTAGCTATGTTCCATATACATTCAAGAATAAACTCACTTCATGTACAAAATATCGGTGATAAAAAATGGAGTGTGACAAAAAATCAGTGAGCAATCAGGTGCTTGTTATCATAAAACACATTTAAAGAAAACTAAAATAATATGTATTTCATTTGCACACATAAGACCATGAGCAGTTTGAAGCTTTTTGGAACATTCTCCTTACATTATACGTTTTAGTCTTCACACCTAAGCATCCGCACATAACATTTTATTTAAATTGTTATAGTTGAATCCCAGTGCTGCACACCTTTTTTTCCTTTAAAAATCATAATCAGTAAGTAAAATGCTTTGTATAAAGCTGCATCGTTTCAGTGCCTAATTCTTGCCTTCTACTCAGGAAAATCTTCAGAAAAAATAAAATTCACAGGGGGTGTCTTTTTTTAGAAACCAATAGAAAAAAAAGCTGCTTTATTCTTGATTGACACTGTATACCGACGGTGAAACCAGTAGACACCATATCTAGGTTTGGGGCGTTGCTGACTTCCTGTCATACTTTCTTTCTTTTTTTTGTGGAAAACTATTCAACACCAATCCTTGAACATTTCCATGATTTTTCTTCTTCGTGCGAAGAAAACTCTATGAAAATTTCATGAGATGATATTGATTCTTTCTCTTAAAAAAAATACCTAAAATGGGAGCAGAGATTTTTAAACACCGCAATTGCGATACGTGGTCTGGTAGTTTCACTGTCGATATGTAACTATTAACTTGCTGATGGGCATTTGCAAGGGAATAAAAAGAAATGCTAGCTTCGTAAAATTTTGCAGTCTCTTGGTTATGTTGTACCACTTTTCAACTGTAACCTACATCATTTTTAGTGCTGAACTGGTGTCGCAGAAGGGAGCGATATTGACAAGGTTTTGATCTTCAAAAAATTCCGTATTAAGACAAAGAAGTTGGAGATAACACTTACTATTGACATCTTGTATGCGTAGCGGAGTTTTGGATGAGAGGAGTGCTGCCCTCAGCTCTGAAACAACATTCTCCTCTGTCGGGGCTGGCATTCTGATATTATTTTTAAACCATTCTTGCTATAATACTTTAAAACCTAGGGGAGAAAATAAAAGTTACAATTAAAATGCTAGTTAACTTCTTGTATTTTTATATGGTTTTTGTAATAATAAATAAATAAAATTAAATCAATTCATGAGAATGAAATACAACTCATACATGTGACTTCCAACCATTTAATTCAAACTGGGCAGAAAGAGTTGATTGTAGACAGAGCTTGGTCACATTCTAAGTTCTATCTAAATTTACATCTTTCTAACGCCAACTGAGCACTATCAGAAATTCTCTTAACCTTAAATATAGGACGTACTTGGGAGGGGAATTAGTGTCATGTTAACTGACTCAGAAGCTCAACTTACAATGAAAAACAACGACTTTCTTCTTACAATGTAAGTGGGTACAGACTTCACAGGAAGGTGATCATTTGCATGCTGGGGGATAAGCTATTCTTAGAAATGTGACACACTACTTGATGCAAGAACAATGCATACTATTAAAAGAAGAGGTCCTTGAAATTAAGCTGAACCATGATATTGCCACTATCTTGTTGATTCCCTAGGATAGTCACTGCATGATAATTTCAAAATGGATAGCCTGTGTCTTGCATAATAACACGAACAATTAGAGCCCATTTCTGATTACTTTTCCTTTTTCGCTGTATGCGTGAGAAAGGGAATTTCCTATCCTGCCCATACAGCAAAAGACAAAAAGTAATTTGAAACTGGCTCTACCACTTTCGCAAGTCACAATAGAATATATGTGAATATTCAACGATGGATACATGCAAACATGTAACAGATCCACTCTTGACACGTATGCTTACATTCATAATGGGCAACCTGATCACACCTTTATTACCACTGTATGGAATAGAAAAAGTCAAGTACTTATCAGGAGCAGAGCAAGGAAAACCAACAGAGAAAAGAGAAAAAAAATAACAACCTTCTTATCCCATAAAATGAAAAGCAACTTTATCTCCGGGAAAGGCTGCTGCAAAATATTAGAGATAAAAAAAACAGGACTTTTTTTTTTTAATCAGATGCAAGAAAGCAGAGTCCTTGATTCCCTATAACTTGCAAGACCGAGATTCAAAGACACTTTCATCCCATACACTTAAAGGAAAAGTTGGAAGTGACATTAGGACAAAAACCGTCAGCAAGACATGAAATACATACTGTCCTCACAACTCCGATGCATACTAAATGACATCGGCGAACATTAATGGGAATGAACATGAGATACCTGCAAACTAACATAGGGATTTACCTACTTCCAGGTAAAAGATTTCCTTTATTCAATCATCAATTAAAACCCAATGGAAGGTTCAGCGAAAATTCATATTAAGCCTCATGTCCAAGCTAATCTTCCATAAGCCTTAACCACACAAGCGCAGTTTGGGCGAATAAATTCCACAAACTGGGGGGTTCAAGGAGCAAGTTAAAGCTGAGTTATGATAGAGCTTGCACATCGTATGTTGAGACAAACGTAAATCTCTGATTGGCGCTGAATTAGCACCACTAATGAGGTTAATACATGCAGTCAGATGGCACCACTGATGAGTGGTGCTATAAAAAATACTTTGACGTCTGTCTCAACATACGATGCACGAGCTCTAAGTTCCAGGAACTAGTTCGCCCAAAGTTCCACAAACCGTGCTCGTGTGGACAAGGCCTTGTAGCAGCAACATTCTAACAGCTGTCTCTCCGAATCTCACAATCAAACAAACCAATTGAGCAGGCTACATTCTGTAATGTGCATGCTCTATTGCCACCTGGTGTGGGTGCATATCCATGTAGAGGAGTTTTTAAATTGCAATTGCAGTATCAAGCTATGATTTTATCCCGATGTGATCTTGAATGGCTACGGTGAAGCTGATCACTCTATAAATCAGCTGATTACTTTTTTCTGAGACATGATTCACAGGTCGACAGCATCAGAACGGTTTCAAAATAGACATTGGAATGCTTTTCACCGTGCTGTCGACATACCCGCAAGGAAAATTGAAATGGGCACAGCAAGGCGATAGGTTTGGAAACTCCTCAGTTAACAGATCATGGCAGCACCTATCCCAACAAGGTAGATTGTTCACTAACTGAGCTGCAGCACTGCACATGAAAAACCTCAATAGTTGAGACAATTGGTCCGTGGGTTACTGATCGAGAGGGTAAGTCCCATGCCCAGTATACATGGTAGAGAATGAAACATTAAGCAACAGAATACCATAACCTAAATATAGCCCAAAATGTACTCACTGAAGAATTGTCTCAGAATATTTCCTGTATTATCACACAGGAAATAGACTCTGAAGCAATTACCACTAACTACGGATGAATGACGAGCTGAGAACTACGAAAAATGTGACAGGTAAACGACCGATATTCCGTGACTCAAGATAAGGGTTAACCACGTTTCTCTCGGCTACAGCAAAGCAACCTGCGGATATTTCGCTCTGCTTTTGTCACAAAGACATGCACAAGTGATTAGAACTAACCGAAAGTTAAACAAAAAAATACTGAGCAGTCGACTGTGAGCTGGATTACTCTACTTACGAACCTTGAAATAAAAGTAGAAGAAAGTTGTGTTGACATGTCAAAATTCAGCAATTTCTGTCCCGTTGTTTCATTTATTTCCAACACGACCACAAGAGCGCTGGCTGCGCGCGATTGCAAGTCAATGTTGCCGGTTGCTACGAATCAGTGTTCCCAGGCGTGCGGATATTTCCGCGCCGCGCGGACATTCCCTATACCCGCGCGGACAGCGTACGGACAAAAACCTTATGGGAAAATTTTTCCCTATCTTATTTTGTCCGTACGCTCGCCCGGCCCTGTCCGTGCGTCTGTTTATCCGCTTTTCTTTGCAATATTTATTACTTTTGCGTAAGTTATTGATACAATGATGTTTAGTATGAAAGCCGGGTATCGTTTGGGAACAAATTAGATACTTTTCGCATTAATTATATTGTATTCTTATCAAAATTCAGTCATTTCATTTATGTCCGTGCGCCCGCCCGGCCCAGTCCGTGCATCTGTTAATCCGCTTTTCTTTGCAATATTTATTACTTTTGCGTAAGTTATTGATACAATTATGTTTAGTATGAAAGCCGGGTATCGTTCGGGAACAAATTAGATACTTTTCGCATTAATTATATTGTATTCTTATCAAAATTCAGCCTTTTCATTTAAGGTCCGTCCTTGTTTTCTGTATTGTTGTGCTTTTGTGTTTGATCACTCAGACATTTTTTCTTACTTTTTTTTCTCAATTTCGCCAATGTTATTGATATAAGGAAGCCACGAATAAAACCCAGGTATCATACAGGACCTTTCTGCATTAATTTATGTGTTATTCAATCAGTTCAATGGGTTAGGAATTATGAATTTCATGAAAAGTCAGCTCCTTTCTTTTGAATTATTGCTTTTTGATGTAGGCACCTATAATTGTTCCGATTATTTTTTCCTGTCAATGCTTTCTAGAGGACATAGGTACTTGAATGTCACAAGAGATCAAGAGAACATCAACATCATCAACAAAACAACAAAACAGCCGGAGCCGGAACCGGAAACGGAAACGGAATTCACGGAACACGGACGGAGCACGGAGCGGCACGGATATACACGAGCCTCCCCGAGTTCATCCGGAGAGCGTACGGACATTTTAAGATAGGAGCACCTGGGAACACTGCTACGAATTTATTCTCAAATTTTCCTTATTTGATCGGGGCGAGGTAGGCAGAAGTCAACTCCACCGAAAATACCAATGATCAGTTGAAGTCCACATGAAAATGTTCTCGTTTAACTAGCCACACCCCCCCCCCCCCAACCACACACACACGCCCCTCACACTCATACACACAAAAAACAACAAAAAGTACTTGGCTCCTTTCCTTTAAAAACAGGATTTAAAGGGGAAGTAGATCTGACAAATTACCGTTCTTAGTGCAAGCGGGGTAGATGTTTGTAGGGATGTTCCGATTATCGATTACTAACCGATTAATCGATTAATCGGTTACCTTTCGATTACGATTAGTACTCGATTACGTCTTCCCCGATTAATCGTCTAATCGATTACTTCAAACGATTAATAAAAAATAATCGACAATCGTATACAATCGATTACTTCAAACGATAATCGATTAATTCAAACAAAAGGTTGATCCACCTCCAGCCATGGGTCACGTCAGATAAAACCACCCAAACCAAATGTGATTGGACTTTTAAGTATGACGTCGGCTGGCACTAAAATCTGATTGGCCCCCCGGCTGTAGATGTAGCTGCAGCTGCGGTCTTGTTCTTTCTTACTTTCTTTCTCAATTATTTCATTTCTTCTTGTGCTACGATCACATCAAATTTTCCAAACCAAGTATTCCTCGAAATTCCATCAGTCTGATTTTAATGTTTAATCAACTCTGTAATTCAGCGATATCTTATTCATTAGCAAATGAAAGTTTTCAACGCGCCTTTTGAATGAAAATTATTCTTGTGTTGTTATGTTATTACATTCTATCGTGCATGTGCACGTGAGCCTATGCAAAATGCCCTTGCACCCAGCGCGTCAATTTTAAGTCCTCATTTTGGACTCAGTCGAAAAACATTTTTTTTCTTGAATGAATTCTTCAACTAAGTAGACAAACAATTATTTCCGTATAGACTGTAAGTATGAGGAACCCGATTTTGAAAACAACAACCTCATCTCTTTGTATGGTGCAGCTTCAAAATTTTACCAGTTCTTTATTTAAAATTTTCTTCGTAAGATTTAAGATACAAATACAGGCAAAACTGCCCAAAATTTTAGGTATTATAACAGAAAATAAACAAAGTAAGAAAACTACTAAACAGCTTACTTAGATGGTAAAAAATAAGAGATTCAAAAAGCATTATCAAAGCTTTCGATCTTATCGATTAATAGTCGATTATTAATCGATTAATCGATTATTTGATTCCGATTAATCGTAGTAATCGATTATTAAAACTAGGTTACTACCGATTACGATTAATCGATTATTTGACTAATCGAACATCCCTAGATGTTTGTTGTTGATAAGAATGCTAGGGTCAGGGACCCTAGTTGCTCCTGCGATTATAGTTTCCTGTAACCCGCCATACACTGCTTTGGTGACTATACGTAAGAGGGTCCGGGCACGAGACACCCCCCCCCCCTCCTCCTCCATATACCCCCGGGTACAAAGCTTGAAGTTTCACAAAAATCGATCGAACAGGAGCGAGGATAGGCGTTTCCCATTTAAAACGGAAAGTATGACAAGAATTCCGCAATGTTTCAAGCAAGCCGAGAAACTAGGTTTGGGAGTTTCACCGTCGATATGCCTCACCCAAAGACATAAAGACGGAGCACTAAAAGCAAAAAATGAAGCTTCTAGAGCTTCTTTTCAATCACCTCTACTATTGGCTAGAGGATTGGCGGCGAAATCGGGACAAGTTTGAATTCAAATGTAGGGCGGGAACTAATAAATAAAATTGCGGAAACAAAGTATTTTAGGTTGATTTTTGCCCAAATTCAGGTACACACTCATATTTTATTAACTTTAGGTTAGTTTCGGTCCGTCGTCGACCGACTGATTTCATTTGGGAGTAACGTAGATCTAGAACTGTAACGGCCTGTTTGAACCTGCAGAACCACCATAAGCAGAAGAAAAACTAACTTTATCTGAGATTACTGCCTGTTACCGAGCAAAAGTAGGTGTAATATATTAGGACGCAGACCGAACTTTCTTAATATAATCGTTTTAAGCATTTAAAACACGTTTCGAAGAAGAAATAAGGAAAAATCAAGAGGACAAGTTCAAATCAAATTTCCGTTTGCCGCCATGGATTCCCGCGCTCATTTACACACTCACACAAGCGCGCAGCGCCGAACCTAGCTTCACTTTTTCCCCGTGCTTTTAGATACGAGCGCTCCGTCTTTATGTCTTTGGCCTCACCTCTTATTGTTAGCCCTTGAAACTCGCTGCAATCTGACAACGCCGCGGGTTCGCGTCGTCCGCCTCCGACTCACCTTCATTAACGTTATGCAGCTCTCGTATGCAATTTTCTCTTTCAGAGCTCCGATCGCCCCCGTGACATCGATAGTGTACTTCTACTGGATCTAAAGAATGACCTCCCTACCAAAATGATAAAGTGAGAAACTACTCCACGCCGTCGTCGGCTTATTCTGCTGCCGCTTGGGATTGTGACGGCGACGGCGGCGATGACGACGACTGAATCCTAATGTGAGAGAGATGCGCTCGTTGTCAAGGTTGCGTGTCTCCGAATTGAAGGCGAATCAAGCGGTTCCGCGGAACCACGGCCTGGGGCTAACACAACGCGAGCATTTCGATATTAGAAGTTTTAGGACGCCATGGGCGTAGGGAGGAGGGGCAGGGGGGCCTGGCCCTCCCTAGAATGTAGAAAGTATCATCTGCCCCCCCCCCTTCCTCCCAGAGATTCTTGATGGTAGGAAAATATCCTCGTCGAGGATGATTATCTCTCGAAATGTAGAGTCTAAATTGAAAAGGCCGTGTTGATTCATTTAGTATTTTCTGAAACTTTCATCATGGAAGCCGCAAAATGCGTCCAAATACAGTTGAAAATTCGAACATTTTCCGGATCAATTCAATGCAGCAATTTGAAAGTATTCTTTGCTGAAAGTAAAAGAAAGAAACATAATTTTTCCGCAGAAATTAATGGAAAATCTGCATCATGGAAGCCTCAAAATGCGTCCAAATATAGTCCAAATTTCAAAACTTTCATGGGGGAGACCCCATCTCTAGACTGAGGGATATTCGATACTTTCCAGACCTCCCTGTGATAGGGGGTCCGGACCTCCTTGTGATAGGGGGGGCCAGGCCCCCCTAGCAAAATGACCTAGGAACGCCCATAGGACACATATCTACACAGGGCCGGATTAAGGGGGTGGCCACATGAGCTGCGGCCCATGGCGGCAAATCTATAGGGGGCGGCAAATTTTGAATTTTTTTAAATGTAGGTATGGAAAATTCGAATTTAGAAAAAAAAATTACAAACGAGAAAAGGCGACAAAATCTCTAATTTTCTGAGAGTATAGTAATTTCTACTTTTGTCGTCTTTCAGTAATACAAGAGACAGCATCTTTAATAATTAGTCGAGTTAATAGAGAAACCAAACACGCAATTTGGCCTGGAACGGGGCGACTTAGAGAGAAACGATGACGAGGACTTGAGATGGAAAGGAGAAGCCCTCGGCGCGGCGATCGGCATGTAACACATATTAGCCCCTACAAGACTGCACAAATACTTTACGCACTGCGGCCAACACAGTGCGATCAGCGTGAAATGCATAGCGCCTACAAGACTACGTGAATACTTCACGCATTGCGTCAAACACAGTGCGTTCAGCAGCGGTCGGCGTGAAACTCATAGCGCCTACAAGACTGTCGGAATACTTCACGCATTGCGCCAAACACGGTGTGGTCTGCGCGGCGCGGTGGAAGTTAAAATCATTAATCCACATTTATTTTTGTTCTTTCATAATTTTTTCGTTCATTTCTTATGAATGGAAGGCCTTGTCCACACAGAGATAGGTTTACGAGACTTACCTTTCGCGCAAAGTTCCGTGAACTTTTGCTAGTAGTGTTGACAGGGCTTTCCCAAAAAATGTGTTCAACACAAGTAAACGCGTCTTATGCACCCCTCCCCCGCTGGCACATTCATTTGATGGTTTTTATTGATGTTTCAAAACGAATGAGAAGGGGACGGCAAAATACAGGCGGCCCACGGGCGGCAAGTAGGTAAATCCGGCCCTGACATTGCAATTTTTCAAAATCTCTGAGTACCTATTGTTATATTTTTCTAAGGAAATCTAGAGGGCGTTACCTACTGCTCGAAATTCCACAGAATATTCGCCGAAAGCAGCCAGAGACTTGATTGAAATTTTCAGAACTTAAGCAGAAAATTCGATGGCCAAAGTACGAAACAACGTACCTCCAATGCAATGTTTTAAAATTTCTGCTCCTACCTATTTGGTTTTTCAAAGAGAAAAAAGCCAATTTTATGGCTTAAAATTCATACCTACAGAATATTCTGCTGACTACAGAGGAAAAATTGAGGAAGTTTGTAAGAAATCATATTGACCAGTTTTCCAAAGAAAAAGAAAAGTATGACAGGAATGCTGTGTGTAATGATATGGACCAATGTTGGACAAAATGACAACGTGGCACAACACCACTTACTGGCCAAGTTCTTTCTTTTATTTTGTTCAAACTGATTGTGGTAGACGCACGGGTCGTAAGACAATGATGGAGTTTTTTAGCCTTTAGGCTGAACTTTTTACGCACAATGGCTAAAGAACTCCATCATTGTTTTATTTTGTTGTCTTTTCTCCTTTAGCATTGAATACTCCAAAACAGCGAAGCATATAGGATGAGCGGCGGCCCTGATTCCTCCTTTTTTTCATGACCGGACAATTGTTTCGGGGCGCCACTAACATGGCTGAGCTGAGACAGTTACGTCCTGCTAGTGCGTAAGACAGAGAGATACATGGTCACTCTAGTCACTAACACCCAGTTTAACTACCCCTGTCCCTACCTCTCACAGCGACAGCACAGCACAGATAATTAGGCCATGGATTTGCTCATGTTCTTTTCTAAGATGTGTTACAAGGTAGCATTTGAAAAAAGACAGAGATAATCCTCTCGCTAGAGATGTTATTAACATTGGTAGGCTAAAAAATGGCTCCCATAGGCTTGAGAGTATTCCGAAAGTTTCAAATTTCTACCTACGCAAGATAAAAAATTATAGAGGTATCTATTCGACCATTTTGGAATAATCATATTAAACATTCCACAGACATGTGAATGTTCTGAACACACAAAGCTATGTTAGAAAATAAAAAAATTGACAAAGTGGGGTATTGATTTTGATTATGAATCTTTATTGAGATTTAATCTGGTTGCAAATGTAGAAACAAATATAAAAGGAAAAATAAAACAGGTAAAGACAAAATTTACGAGTAACAAAAATGAGCAAAATTAAACAAAATGGGGTGTTAAAATTATTTCCTGATATATTCTTCAGCTTTGTGGTGCAGTTAAACAGTAGAATTTTTTTCAAAACCGTGTCATAATTGAATGTCTCATCTCAAAGAGTGCCCTGTTTGAAAATTAAAAATTCCTAGGAAATGAAAAAATAATCGAAGTACCTAAAGATCTACCGAAAAAGTTCTTCTGTAAAAATGTCGATTTCGTAAAGAACCTGAGTGGCAGTCTGAAAACTAAAATTTTTTAGGGAATGAAAAAAAAAAATGAATCAAGAATATCTTCCTGTAAAAAAATTATTTGAAAATAATCTTAAAATAGACTCTTATTGAAGAATGCCATTCAATCCAAATCATTATGAAAAAAGATAGACTATGGATTATAATGACTGGTTTTCTTAAAAGCTAGAAGGGAGGGGGGGAGTTGTCTACAGTATAAAACTGAGGACAATGATTCCAAGAATGTTCCAGCTCAATTTTAGGGTATCTAGGTACAAAAGTCACAACTAAAAGAGGTAAGCAGAAAGTAGACAAGTATCTTGTTTCAAAGGTTTATAAGCAACTAATATCTGAGTGGTAAAAAAGTATCGCATTAGAATAAAATGAACTTGGATGAAAAATTTCTAACTCAAACCCTCTCAAGCCACAGAGGAAACGAAAAACAGGGTCAACAATAACACTCGAGAGAAATTTCATCATTCACTGACAGATTTGAAGAAGGAAAAATAATACAAATTTAATAAAAACAAATAATGGTACAACACACAAATCAGTCATGGTGGGTACCTATGCTCAACAATTTTCAGCATTAAACGGACGTCGAATTCATTTGAGGAAATTATAACCACACAAAATGGTACATACCACCATATATATACATTAATATTTTACATTACATTACCTATGCTCAGATTGGGTTTGTTGAATTGAAATTACCAACACATACTTATTACAAATTTTTCAATTGACTTGATGTAGTTTTATCTAATCATTGTTAGCTTCATGACAAAATGTTTGTATGAGTCAGGCTAGTCTAAACAATCTCTCAACAACAAATCTAAGACCACTTTCGGGTTAGATTGATATTTTGCTCATTACGGACACAATGGTACTACCATTGAATTATTCATAAAATTTGGAATTTTTCATACTGCTTTTCATATTATTCTGTTGTTCAATAATGATGCATTCACATTTATGTAATTTTCCTAGGGCAGAGATAAATTGGAGAATTGTTTTTATTGCGATAGTAATAGGAGAGAAATGACTCAAAAAAACCATGACTAGTTAAATGAGTTGACGACTTATTTGGAAAAAAAAATCAGAGAACAAATTTTATAGAGGAAACTAACCAGTTGGGCTATAGATTGTTACGAAGTAAAAGAAAAACCAAACAACAGAGTTCCCTCTTGCTGAGAGTAGAGCTGTATGGCGCAGCATAATTTGGTGCATTTATTTCATGAAGAGTGAAAAGACATAGTAAAAGTTACCATTCAGCTAATTGGCTCAGATAGTTGATAGATAAGGGGGAAGGAGAGAAAGGAAATTGAACTCTCTTAATTTCTGCAAGAATGAGCAGTGGTAAAAACCTGGAAATTTGAATTACTTGCCTCTTGATTTTTTACATGAAGTATGAATAAGCGAGAAAATTTGTCAGAATTATCACAGCCATAATATTCAAAATTCATCGCCTTTCATGTTTGATGCTTCAAAATTGATTTCAAAGATTTGTCAAGCCACCATTACTTTTACATACTTTGATGACGTGTAAACAACGGATTAAAAACTTCATAGTCACTCTCAACAACTGATCACTGCCAATAAAAAATTATTCTCAGTGGGCTGCTTCACTATCATAATACCGTGTATTGCTTACTGCCACGAGGAGGGCATAAAAACTAGCGTTACATACATCAAACAATTTGTTAAGTACATTCACTGCATGTTACGTTTATAAGCATCAACTGAAAAAGGTCTTAATCTAGGTATACAAAATAAAAAGTTGTAAGGCCAACTATAGAAAAATGGACACATAATTTTGCATCCAAGCTCAACTTTTGATAATTAATTAGGTATCGCCACTATTTTGAAATATTTTTACAAAAGATTTAAATCCAGTCAAAATGCAGTGAGCTAAAGCACAACTTTGCAGAATGTGGAGGGAGGAGCAGCGTACGGTCTCAACAAATCTCACAACTTCTTGATTCGGAGAATTGTCATTTGAAAAAGAGGATTCGTCAATTTAACATAAATATCACTTGTTAAAACATTCGAGATAAAAACGTATTTGATCCTTTCATGCCCCTGAAAGAAAACTTATGGAGAGAGAAAAAAATGTCCCTTCATGAGTTGAATTTTCCTTACGAAAGAGATAGATTCTTGAACAGGTATTGTCATCAAAGCAATTAAAAAAAATTACAATGTAGATGAAATTGTATCCTGATGCTACCGGTGGTCTCTTGGTATAGTTTCCTATCATTACAAAAAAAAAAAAAAAAAAAAAAAATTCACACATAGTGGTTACCATGAATTGCAACAAATATTTAAACAAATAATCTTTGAAAGATTAAAAAAACTAAAATTAGAAAGTGGCACATTATTGGTTTCATAGAGATGTCCCAATATCAGATTGAAAGTACACCCAAACTTTCATTTACATCGACAATCAGTCTTCTTGACATTGATCAGTAGACTTGTTGAAAGTAGAGTAAGTGCATATCATTGGCTACAGCTGAATAATACATATTTTCAATTATGAAGTTGCAAATCTTCACTCATATTTTATTTTATTTTATTTGTTTTTTTTTTTACGACCAGTTTCTCACAAAATTTTCCAGAAATAATCTTCACTTGTTGAAATATATTTTGGTTTTTTCTTTTAAAAGTTAAAACACAATTGGAGATTTTGAAATGTTGCACTGGAGATTTGCTTGGTGACTTATGCCTTCAATGTATTATCATGATTAGAGCCTACATGGAGACCCTTGAGAAAAGAGACCCTGTTTACTGAATAGAATGAGTGAGCGAAATGATATAATGTAAATGGATGAGCACACTTCCTGAAGATCCAGAAGGATGTTGAATTTCAGCTACTGCTGCAAATTTGTTTTACTAAAAATTTAATAAATCAATAAGTCTGGTGTCGTACAGTAATCCATTAGAACATCACTAATTTTAGGGAGTTTGCAAGAGATTTGCTAGTAGAAGTCGAAGTCATCTTCGTCTTCCGCAAGTTCATCCTCATAGCCTGCTGGGCAAGCTTTGATGACTGGACGCTCTTGGGGGGCAGGACCTCGGGATTGACGATTCGTTGAATTTCTACTAATATCATTGCTATTAGGTAAAGAGGAACTAGAATTCACAGGAATCTCTGGGTTATCACTAGGTTCCGGTCTTACTCGAACAGCAAAACCTTGTTTAATTAGTTCTAGACCTACGCGTATATCCTGAAACATAAGAAAAATGGAAATTTGGTAACGACTGTCAGTTTTATTAGAGAAAAAACCTGCAAGCCGAGAAGATACATATATTCTACAGGACCATTAATACATTACATCACACTCCGGATAGAGGGCAAATAAAGTTGTGGAGCACATTTCTTTGTGGCAATAATTTTCGCTTTACATACCTGAACAGTTAGGGCTGTAGTTTTTGTGCTGTTTTTGGCCCCGATTGGAATCTAAAATAGAATGAGCGGTACTAGAGGGATGGAGAGTAAAATAAAATTGGACTCCTTACATGCGAGCTTTAATTACAAAGAGAGGGAGAGAAATGGTCCCAATGGAATGTTTAAAAATCTGTTGCTCTGTTTTTTTGAGGAGCTCTTGTAGACAGAGGCACACAAATGTACAGACACATGTGAGGAGGGCACCTCCCGATTTTGGGGGGCATCGGGAGGCTATGGAAAATTGATAATGTGTCATATCCCTCCAAAACAGGAGGATTCAGAAAATGGTGCTATATGTAGTGATACGAGCAACTGTTCTCATATTATGACCGGAAAACCGATTTTGGGCCCCCTTGTCCCCCCCCCCTCCCAAGAAACCCAAGGTCGTCACGCTATCGATGGAGACTTTTTTGGGGGACTCATGGGGTCATAAGGACTCACTATGCCAAAAATCAGCTTGTTATTAATTCTTCCTCTTAACTTCTGTAGAATTCCTGGACTGTTAGAAGAAATGAGGGAGAACCAATTTCCTGAAGGGCTTAGGGAGGACACGGTAAAAACAAACTTACTTCATCTTTGCTGGAGGTATCAACCAAATCAATGCAAGGCATAGGCATTGCATTGGTCATTTTCTCACTCGGCTCTGTATAACAGTTGACGCGGGCCATGAGAGGTTTCCATTGGCAAGCGTAGGTAAGGGCTTCAAAGCAGTCGGTCGCCTCTTCACTCCACGTATCTGCATCTCTGCAAAGAGGAAAACCACAGCTCAGTTAAAAATATTGCATTGTTCTAGGTTTGGAATGAAGGGCTTGGAAGACAAGGTGCATATAAGTGTAATTTTTGAGGAAATCGAAATAATTATGATTTCTACTAAAACTATAGCGAAGAATTCACTCCCAAATTCCAATTTTTGAGCATCAACAAGTGAGTTTGAACTATTTCCGCCCCAGGGCTCCATGCGATTTTGAAACTTTAAGCACGAATTTCTTGAAATAGCAAAAACTGCACTTAGGTACGCGCGCTTATTTTCCACGCCCCTCAAATATAGAACGATGGATATAGGTTTACATAAATGTGTCTAATATGTCCTATAAGTTGATACGTCATATTGAATGCATGCAGAGATTTTTAGGCCCAAGGACAAAATCCCCTGGCTTCTGAAGATTTTTTATGGCCGGACGGAGGCAGGGCCGGGTTTACCTACTTGCCGCCTATGGGCCGCCTGTATTTTGCCGCCCTCTGCTCATTCGTTTTGAAACATCAATAAAAACGAACAGGGGAGGGGTGCATAAGACGTGTTTACTCGTGTTGGACACCTTTTTTGCGAAAGCCCTGTCAACACTACTACCAAAAATTCATGAAACTTCGCGCGAAAGTAAGTTCCGTAAACCTGTCTCTGTGTGGACAAGGCCTTCTATTTATATGAAACAAACGAAAAAATTATAAAAGAACACACAAAAATGCGGTTTAATGATCTTAACTTCCGCCGCCGCAGCGCCGTGTCGCGCTGACCGCACTGTGTGTTTGGCGCAATGCATGATGTATTCCCACTGTCTTGTAGGCGCTATGCGTTTCACGTCGACCGCTGCTGATCGCACTGTTGCGTTCGACGCAATGCGTGAAGTATTCATGCAGTCTTGTAGGCGCTATGCGTTTCACGCCGTCAGCTGATGACCGCACTGTGTTTGACACAATGCGTGAAGTATTCATGCAGTTGTGTAGGCGCTAATATGTGTTACATGCCGACCGCTGCGCCGAGGGCTTCTCCTTTTCATCTCAAGTCCTTTGTTATCATTGCTCTCTGCGTTGCGCCGCTCCAGGCCAAATTGCGTGTTTGATTTCTCTCTTAACTCGACTAATTAAAGGTGCTGTCTCTTGTATCACCAAAATACGACAAAATTAGAAATTACTATACTCTCAGGAAATGAGAGATTTTGTCGCCTTTCCTCGTTTGTATTCTTTTTTCGGCATCCGATTTTTTTTTTTTTTTTAATACCTACATTTAAAAAAAATTTATAAAATTTGCCGCCCCCTTAAAAATTTGCCGCCATGGGCCGCGGGCCCACGCGGCCACCCCCTAAATCCGGCCCTGGACGGAGGAACATCCTTTGAATTTTTAAGGAAATGATACACTAATGATATGCATTAAAAAAATGAGAAATCGACATCATCCCTTGTAGCCTTTGCAGCATTTTCTTGGCACACAGAAGAAAATCATATCAGTTTTCAAGAATTTAAACTTAAAAAATTAAGTATGACAGGAAGTCTGCGATGTCACAAATCGAGATAGGTACGTGGTTGCGCACTTACACCGTCGGAAATTTCTGCTATTTATTACAGATACAGTTTATCTCATTTAAATTTCAAGTCTTGGCGATTTAAACCCACACTTGCTCTATACTGTAAGTCATCGATAACGTCTGAGATAGATCAGATATTCTTCTATTTTAAGTAAGGCAAGAAGTAAACTATCCTGTCTACGGTTTTGTGAGGATCGTGCACTGTATCAAAAATGTCAACTGTGTCTGCTTTTGGCAAAATCGAGAACAAGGTGCGTATTCAGAAAAATGGCATTAGTGCAACAGACCCTGTCTTCGATCTGTATTTGATCATGGAACAATTTTTATAAACAATAAGCTTGCATTGGAAGACAGTTCAAAATTAAATAAATCTAATTACTCCTTGCCATGCGGCAACTACGCACTACTTGCGCTAAGATGAAGTAAAAATATATTTTCCAAAAGACTAACGTGATCGAGATTTTGCTTGAATGAATGCGGTGTGCAAAACTCTCCGTCTTGAGAAAAATATCCTTTAAAAAACGCCTTCAATTTTTACAGGGGCAATTAGCACATCAAAAGAGTGCGAATAGTTGCACCATTCTAATTATTCACACCTGAGGTAGTAAAATTTTTTCAAATTTCAACAATGATTCCTCGCATATAGGCTTTTACAAGACGGATCGTAAATTTTTGTCCCCGACAATTATTCGTACAAAGCAAACCTATGGTGAAACCACTGGACCGTGCATCTCGTTTTCGCGGTGTTTAAAAATTTCCGTTCCCATTTAATTTTTTTCGAGAACAAATCAATATCATTCCTTGAAGTTTTCACATAGTTTCCTCCGCATATAGAGGAAAATTCACAGGAGTTTTCAATAATTTCCGTTCAGAAGTTTTCCAATCAAAGACTAAAGAATGGTAGGAAGACTGCGACGTCGCAAACGTCGTGGTGGCAAACTACGTGGTGTAAGGTAGTTTTGCCGTCAAAACCACTTTATTAATTACTGAATTGCGAATTTATGGTTCTTATGGAGGTACGCTAAGAATAACTTTTCACTGTTCCTATGACTGCAATGTAAGGATTCAGAAGTACTACGTGCCCTCATTCGATCTGTACTCGACAAATCAAACGTTGGGAAGAGAGGTAATACGCGTTAAAAATACAAACGCATATGTTACCCAACACGAAGATATCGAGAAAAAGACACTGCTCATCAAAATCTGAGACTCTTCCATTTCACTGAGGATGGCGGAATTTTTTGCGAGAGAAATAGACAATGACGTTCATTGTATGAATGAAAAGACTTCCACGATCAGCATAAATAACACGTTAGATTCAAGAAAATGTTAGCGTAGCGTCCTGTCGCAGATAATGGTCATCTCTGAGTGGCTAGAGATCCGTCATTCAGAATCGCGTTCAGGATGACCTGAATCTCAAAAATACGTCTTTAAAGTGGTAAGTTTCCAAAAAGATACTTATTCAAAATAAGTAACGAAGGTAGACAAAGTGGGAAACTTAAAGAAATTTTATAGTTTGATAGTAATAAGAGTGCAGATACAGACTTCAGAGGGAAAAACTGACAGGTTTTTTTTATTTTTTTATTATCATCTGACTAAAATAAAAAAACTCCCTGTTATCATTGAAGTCATTACTATGAGCTCTTTGACAACCTATCAATTTTAATTTTTTGTCACACCTCGTTCCATCTACCATTCTACGGGGCCGATTTCTATGCTTTTTGCTGCCATTGACGAGTCCCTACTAGCCCGGTCTATTCAAACTTTGAAAATATGACCCCGGTTTTTTTTTATATGACGTGATAAAGTTGTGAGTTCTCATTTAAAAGATGTTATTGTTTATTTTTTGCCACAGTTCGTTTTGAAGATCTACTTGGCCGATTTTCGTTATTTTTGCGGCTGTCGATGGGAGACAGTCCCTACAGATGAGCTCACTTTATTGGGAGTAATTCACGGAGGGCCGGCCTCAATATGCGCGAAGCGCCCACTAGGCGCCGATAGATAGGTCGCGTAGCGCCCAGAGGGTGTAGTCCCATTGTAATTAACTATGTACCAACAGGTATACCAAAGAGAGAGGTAATACATAATCCGGTTCAGAGTACTTTGAAAATCATTAATACGCCTAGGCCTAGGATTAATTGTCAATTATTCTGATTTTCAGGAATAGAAACAGAACAGATTCCTGCGTTTCGAAAGTTTCTTAAAAAAAAAAAAAAAAAAAAAAAAAAAAAAAAAAAAAAAAAAAAAAATTGAGATGGTTCAAGAGAAAGAAATGAGACGACTGAACAACGACCAGGCTTTCAAAGTTTGAAATCCTCATCCAGCAAATTATTCAACGAGACATCCATCAACCACCATTTGACGAAGATGAGTGTTGTCGCCCACACGAAATCGTTGAATTTTCAAGGATGACTTTTCTATCGCCCATTTAAATTGGCCGGATAGCCAGCGCGAGGCCTCTAAAATATGTTGTCTATGACTTGGGCCGTCCCAACTGGACTTATTGACCTCTTGTTTCTTATGGCCATCACTCCTATACAATCAATTAAACTATGGGAGAGGGGCCGCAGCGCTGAGCACTGCTCGGATAGTTGACCCTTATTGACCGAAAAATATCATGCGTTGCCAGAAAACATAAGTTACACGCAAAAAATGCGAAGAAGACGAGCCGAAGGCGAGAATTTGGGTCAATTATTAGAAAATTAATGGAATGATTCCGCGAACGCAAGATACTCATCGTCGTTTTAAAATCGCTATATTGTTTTTGACTCTTGCTACATTCGACAAGTCGAAACTTCATTTTATTTCCTTGGGAATAGGAACTTGTGCTTCAAAATTGCTGAGATAGTAACGCTGATCACAGAATCGCCTTTTTATCTTTCTTAACTTCGACAAACCATCATTTGATCGTAAAATTTTTTAAGGCCGACTGAATGATGTAAACTACGACAACACTGAAAAAAAAATGTGCTTGGCTCAAGCATGATGATTCTTGAATTTGCCGCCAAGAATTTTTTTTATCTTGATTTAGGCTGAATTCTTCTTGATACAAGGAAAATAAAGCTTGGGTTAAGCAAAAAAATAGTTTATATTGAGCAACAACATTCTTAATTTAAGAAAAAATACTTCTCAGCGACAAATTTAAGATTCTTTTTTTTCAGCGAAGACAGCTATTTCCCCAAATCACAACGCATAGCTTCCTTCCGTTTTTCAGAAGTTTCATTGTTTTTTTTTGTCCCTGCTGTAAAGTCAGGTCGGATGTACACATGGGGTATTTTAAATTGCACATTTAGTTTCTACAAGAATCGATTGTTTTACACACATTTAAATACAGGAAAAATACCGTTGCCAACTTTCAAGACTCGCCACTCGATTTAGTATCTCTGGAGAACAAGAAAGATTCTCCTGTTAATGTTCCTACGTGACGCATGGGTATTTTGCTACCCTGCATTGCACGAAGTGTGTAAGATAATCCCTTATCCCATCGAGTAGTAGCATCTCCGCCTCCGCTTCGTTCGAACGGAACCGTTGCCGGCAACATCAAAAGTCAAGCTTGCGTTCCAGGTGCGATCTGTTGCTGAAGCGTAGAATACGGTCCTGACCTTCACGCAGTTTGCGCAACGCAACTCCGTCGTTAGGGACCTTAAGATGGGACGAGCAGGCTCACGGCGAGCACATGAACAAATTTAAGCCAAACTAAGGCGAGCTCCCCCTCCGAGTGGTGTCGAAAGACAGTTCCGGAAGCTTGTCTAGATCCTGGGGTCAGCAGGCTGATTCTTGAAATTAATTGACAAAGCGATAGACAAAGAAGACATAGGGAGTATAGATCTTATTCGTTGAAATGGATGGGAACCTATAGACTAAATGGTTAACAAATCATGATTCAAGAGGTGCGAGAGAGAAGGATGAGTAGGTAAAGACACAGGAGGCAGAATCATTCCTTTGTGGTGCAGAACTTATCAGGAAAAGAACATGTTTAAATGTGTCCTATGTTAAATAGAGGCATTACCACCAGAGGGGTATTACGCATTAGATGCGTAAGGAAAATAATTTTCTGTGATTTTTTATTTGATTTTCTTAAATCTCCGATGAGCTTAGATTATTTCATGCGATAAATTTATCTTTAGTCGGTCATACAGCTGCTTCTTTGCAGACTTAAGTAAAACCATCCCAATGAAAAACAAAACTGTGAACGCGCAAGACGTGATACAACTAAATCAGTTTCTGCGTAGCTTAAATTGCATAATCGCTGAATTTAAGGCGCACTTACGCCCATGTCCGCCTCTTCGACGTTTTATGAGGTACAATCGATACGATTAATTTTTTGGTGGAAACATGAGAGCACTTCCTCGGTTCCTCGTTTTCTCTTCCATTCTGTCATAGAAATTTCCCTTCGTTCCTCATTTATACTCCCTTCTCTTGAGTTTAACAGATGAATTTAGACGGGACAAAAATGATGCCATATACAAATTAAGCTCTATCTCATTGATTGCACTCTGATTGTACAGGTCAAGCAATTCCCAAATTGATCGAAGCAATCAGGTTCAGCAATTGTTGTGGTTCCCAACTACAACGTGTGCAACTGGTTGCCATCAAACGAATTCATGCGCGCGCCAGTTCGAGAGCGCCTTCAATTAAGTGGGTATGTACTTGGCGCTACACAGGAGTCGATATAGTTGTATCAAGACTTCCGCTCATCGTGCGCAGGTTCTAAGGGGGATTTTTCTTTAATGCTTGCAAAGAAACAAATAATGAGGCAACCAGGTACATTAAGCTTCAAGGCTGAAACTATTTGCTAACAACAAAGTTTTCAGGAAAATGCCAACCTGCGGAATTATACGAGATTCCTCTCTCATTTTCTCCCCTTTTCCACTGATGATTTAATACAAACATTGATCCTTACTTTTCCACGCCTTTTATGTAAGATTTACGCGAAAAAAATTGATAATTTTTTTGCCTTCTACCATCCATTCTTTTCTACGACCCGATTCTTGCGAACAAACTGAGCAGATTTGCCAAATTTGAGAATAAAGGGAAATTTTTGAGAAACTGTGTTGGATTTCATCCCTTTTCTCCGCGAATTGATCGCACAATGCAGCCTCTAAATGTTTGCCGATTGTGAGATAAACTATTTCACTTGCGTAAAAATTGATGTTTTTATCATTTTTATTATTGTGTTGTCAACATTCCATGGTAGGCACTGAATATTTGACAATTTTTTGTGCGATGACTTGCAAAAACGGTGACTAGCTTCACTCGATTTGGTTGCGACCAGTTGGAGAGTTCACTGTGCATATTTTGGCAACAATTTGACGGTTGGATTATGGTTTTTGGGATAGATCAACACGAGGATGCAATAAAAACGTACGATTAAAAATAGAGAGACTTTGCTCTGGGTTGTGATCATCAGTGAGGCTACTGGTTTCAACCATAGTTAACAGAAAATTCATGACTGACTGTAAAGTTGCTAGAGTTGTCTTGCAACGTAGGTATTCTTAAACCCGAAGGCAAGGAAGCGGCGATACAAGAAGTCAATTTTATTGTAGGATAGATTTCGATTTTTTACCAGATTTCTTAAACTTTCAGAATTTAAGGACAGCTTTGTTTGTCCGTAGTTCGAGTTTGAAGATGAACTTCAATTTTCGAAACAGAATTTTAGGTAAAGGTAGTATCGATCGAAGCGTTATAGGTCATAGATATTGCGGCCGTTAATGACAATAGCTTAGGTATTGTTGACAAACTCAGCAAAAAGTAGACCAAATTGTATCCATTTTCCGACAGCAATTCATTGTGCTCAGAATTAGACATCATCGGTTTTTAGTGTATTTTCCGAAGGAAAGATATTCTTACTTTAAAAAACCTGTGATGATCTTGGAACACAAATGTCTTATTCGAATCTAAGAAATCAGATAAGGCAAGCTTGCGTATAGAAATTGGACTATTTTCCGTTGTGTTTTTTGAATCTACATGATAGATAAAAGCCTTTTCAGGCCAAATTTTACCGAGAGAGCACCAGTCACGCTATAATTGCAAGAATTTTAAATTCATAGGTTTGTTGTAAACTGGACAGTAATAAAATTGTCCTGTACTTGAGGACACATTTTAAAAGCCCAAGGAGATGAAATGAGAGTGATAGATAAAGGAGGAGCAGAAGTTAATGCAAGCAGTATGAACGACTTTCATTACGTCATAACCAAATGTATTTATCAGCGGCATATGTTTACAAACAATACGGGATCTAATTTCCCCTGAAGGAGGAAAAGGCTAATAAATGTGTGAGCTTTTACACCTATTTCTGCCGGATCTGTTCCACACGAGAAAGAACTATGGTGAACACAATAACGAGGTGTCTTGCGTAACGCTTTTATTTAAAAAAAAGGAGACTCTGATTATATTGACATTTAACACCAGAAAAACGAACACCATTTAGCTGTCTCGACTCAGGGGAGAGGAGTGTTGCCAAATCAGCAAGCTTAATACTAACCCCGAAATGACTGAACTAAATAATGTCAATAGCAAATGTTAGAAAAGGTTCGGTTTCTTTCGTTTTTTGATTACACTGTCGGACTTTCACAGACCGGAAGTAAAAAATGATGCTAAAACCTTTCAATTATGGTATAAAGTGATACTCTACATGTGTGGAATACCAGTGTAGTTAATTTGATTTTATTACTTTTTTAATTATTTTTTTGTGACGATGATCACTTTGTTTCTATGCGAGTAAAAAGGTCAATTTAACGCTTCAAAAGAACCCTTGAAAACTGGTCAAAGAGTTACCATTCAGAGGCTCTTACATGAGGAGGGAGGGTTCCAGAAGATATCAATGGGGCCTCTCGAAGGCCAAAGGGGCCCCCATTCACCGAAGCTTAAGGGGTATGATTTTCGAATATTCAAGTAGGAAGGTACAGTTTTTAGCTATCGCGTTCAAATTTTTTTCAGCAGTACATATGATTATGGAAATGAAACACTGTCTCAGTGTTAAAAATACGATTTTTTTTTCTCCAACTTTGAGTTGTCGTGGCCCCCAGAACAAGCGTTTTCGGAAAAAAAGTTATACCACAAAAACGTCTTTTTTGACCCTAAGAATCGACTTCTCAGGGTGCCTACTAAAACAGGCTGGTCAAAAATAAGTACTTTTACAGCACATTCTCGAGAAATTCAGAACATCCTCCAGCAGAAAAATTCCGTACTTTTTCAGTACCTCCATTTGACGAAATTAGAAAAATTTCAAAAATTGGAAATTGCGACAAAAATGACAAAAAATTTAAAAAATTCCGGACGTTTTGCGGAATTTCCGCTTTTTTTAGTACTTCCGGACCGGACTTACAAAATTAGTACTATTTCCGGACTTACAGACACCCTGCTCCTTCAATATTCTTACTTTATCCTAGGACACCCTGTAGATGCGCCCTTACGTCAGAGGAGCGACTAAACTAAACGCTGTCGGCTGGCAACTCCGCAGGGGGACAGGGTTGACCAACTGCTTTCAATGTCAACGGGCACGCGGCACGTGAGAGTCATGTCTCTGCCCGGCTATCGTTTTTGTTGTTATTTACGCAGTAGGAGCAACACCTCTCCCTACCAAACCCCCTCAACCCCCCCCCCCCTCCCTGCACCAAGCGCGGATCCGCGGCGAAGTCGCGGTTCGCGGATCGCGAGTTAGTTCATCTCTCGATTAGCTCAGGAGTGGAGCCGCGATACTTCGGTCACGCGCTATCAGCCGAGTTTAAAAGTTGACGATCTTTTGTTTATTTTCCGCGACCCGTTCGTCGTCGTCGTCAGATCCGAGGGTGGTGATACTGGATTTGCTGCCGTCTCCCTGCGGAAATACCCGGTCACAAAGTAAGTTTCAGACGTGTGGAAAAAGTGTCATCGTGCCCATCGGCTGGTTGAGCTCAGAGAAAAAGTTAAAATTTCGAAAAACGCTCAAAAACTTGTTTTTTTAATTTCATTTTTCTACAACATGTATTATTTTAATCTAAATCGGCGTCGCAAAAAAAAATCCATGCAGAAGAGGGTTAGGATCAGGACGGGGTGAAATGAATGAGAGCTGAGCTTTGATGTGATACACGGAGAAAAATCTATGACTTTATAAACACCACTATTATAATAGTCGAAAATGAACTAATGATTCTGTGAACCATACTAAGGTACATATACCATCACCGAGGTATCTGTGCTATTATTATATGTATGTTGCCTTTACTACTATTGGTGATGTTCCATATGAACCACTAATTGGTTAATAAGCCATAGCTTTTTCTCAGTGATGATGGGAAGGGATCCTGCGTTTAAACGCGAATAAAATCTGGGTCTCGTGATGGTAGAGAATGAAAAACCCCGTGAAATATGAAGCTGAAACACAAAGATATGTACTTCCTATTGTGCTGCTGATCCTTTGTTTACGATCTTCAGAGTGCAGTCTTTCTGTTCTCAATATGGCTATTTTTCAGCTAATCATGCTGATCCTTTCGATCGGAAAAAATCTAGACATTAAAAATAACCGTACTTGTTAATTTTGTTTCGGTTTCGTGTAGTTATTTCCCATTTGTTAACCATAAGAAATTAAGAGTTTCATTGAACTGTCACATAGTAAAAAGGGCATTGTTTCATCAAACAAAAAAAAAAAGAAAAAAAAAAAAAAAAAAAAAAAAAAAAAAAAAAAAAATCCATCAAAACAGGGGTGCAGAATTTTCCTAGCTCCCACGTTTCCACGCGCCCGCCCGCCGGCTTTCCACATTTTTCTCGTCGGTTTTCCATAAAGTTTCCCGGCAATGAAAAAAAGATGACATTTTTTTTCTGTTTTCCGTTGACTTTCGACTTTGGACCCTTCAGAATGTGCTCTCCTTCCACATTTCAGGGGGCTTTCCCACATTTTCACGCGCGTGATCGAGCGTTTTCTGCACCCCTGTAGAAATATATCCGAGAGACAAGTGCGGATAATGCGCTTTTGGAACGTTTGACCCATTATTGAAAATCGAAAACACCTGACGACATCAATAAACGTCACCTTTTCTAATACTAGAGCAATCAGGCCCTTTTTTTCGGAAGGACGGGAGTCGGGAGTGTGGACACACGAAGACATGAGGCAATCTACAATATCTCCACTTGATGCAATCTTAATTTTTGAAAAATGCCGCGTTCTGCTTTTTCAACTTTAGATATTCTAAAATTTTCCAGATTCTTGTTCTATTGAAGGTATTGCTGACAAAAAAACAATACAAAAAACTAGGAAGAAATTTAACAGATTAAATGTGTGGAAACAAAAAATTCCAAATTTTCGTTCATTCCTCTCGATTAACTCGCGTGACGTCGAAACGTCCCCTTGGTGCCAGCTTTGATGCAAGTGCGCCCACTACTTATCACAGTCATCTCGTTAAAAAGTAAATAAAACACCTAAGAAAAACGTAATCTTCTCTATACTTGCTGCTATCAGATTTCATTATTTTTGCGATGAAAGCAGCGAACGGTAGAATGAGGGACAACGTGCATAAAATAATTCAAATCCGCAAAATATTCGTTAAAATTGCAAAAAGAGAGAATCCGAAGTAAAACTCGACAAACTGCATCGATATTTCCACCACTTCTAAGTCGGTGTCCGATTATTTATTTTTATTTTGTTATCACAACTAAAAGAGCACACATTCATTTCGATTGACAGCTCTTCGATATAGCAAAAGAGTAGGAAGGGGGGGGGGGAGTTAAGAGGGGGCCGATGCCCTCAAGAGGCGAGACACATCGAACCCCCGGTCGAATCTCTTAAATTAGCGCGGGCTCCGAGATGATACGCAAAAACTCGACGGAAAATAATGAAAGATTCGCATTAGCATAAACTGCGCGTTATCGAGTTCAAGCGAAGCCGGATCGAACGAAACGGGGAACTCGATACGTGTTTCGACTCGCCGCTATCAACGGCACGCGAAAAATCGAAATTCGAGCTATCGAACTGCGAGGTGTGGGGGCCGACCGGGAATAAAATGACCGCCTTGAGCAGCGCGCGGTATCATTAAATCAACTTTAAAAATCAAGATACGATTCGAGGCACCGATCACGCGTCCTGCACGCACCGCGCACGGCTGGGCCTATGCCAAAATCCCCGGTGTTACATCTCGCTTCCCGTAAACTAGCTCCTCTCATTGAGAAAAAATTCTGTCGATGACGTCACAGAATAGCCAAAGCCCTGCGTGACATTTTGACGATGAAACTAGAAATAAGCGTGGGATTTAAGTAGCAGGATGGTAGAATGCAGCGTCACTAATTTTAGGGGATACGATGACTTTCCGACCAAACAGCTTGTACCGTGTCAACGTCGCTGAGATTCTGCGACTTTTCCTTTTTTCTACGAGTATCCAAAATCACCCACGCTATAAACTTCTCTGCCAAAATATTCAGAAAAATAGGAAGAAAATTTGAGGCAAATTTCAGAACAAAACTACCAACTTAAACAGTTAAATACATGCACAATCTTAACGACGTTGACATGGGTATAGCTGTTTGGTCGGAAATGTTCTCATATAGCAAAGCCAGAAAGAGCACTGGAAGAAAAACACATTGGATCTAGAGTCCAGACTCTTGAAAACATTGACAAGAAAAAGGACTCTTGATTCAATCAGATTTAAGCTTAAATCAAAAGGAAATCCGCTCAAATTAAGAGGCTTGGTTCTTGATTTAAGCTTAAATCTGATCGAATCAAGAGTATTTTTTCTTGTCGATGTTTTTAAGAGGCTGGACTCTAGATCCAATGTATTTTTTTTTTTTTTTTTTTTTTTTCCAGTGAGCGTTCTGCTAAACTGTTAAAAATCGAGGTGTGAAGTTTGGTGCCGGAGTCGTCTATGTAGCGCCCAAAAACCCCGCGAGTGATATGAATGAGCAAACACACAAAACGAGTGAATGCCGCTCCGTAAAAAGAGCGGATTTCGCTCCGTATTCATGCACTCGGGGTTGTTCGGCGCTATACAGACTCCGGCACAGAATCGCACTCCACAATTTTTAACAGCGTAAACTTTGCTTGGGTTTTGTCGCGTGATACAAGTACTGATTTCGCTCATATTTGATCATATCAAGGATCAACAGTAGGTCAGAACCCAGCTTAGCAAATCTGCACACCCTATGATGAAAAAAGAGGAAGTTCGGTCTCATGAGCCGCCCAAGGAGCACAAATTGCAATAAATGGAATTTACATGATATTGCTATTGCACCGGAGTGTAGTGTATGTTGCCTATCTACTGATTGAACGGGCGCATCTTTTTGGAATTTATTGCAATAGAGTTGAAAAAAGTTGCAATTTTTCCTTGCAATGTTAATCGCCCGTCTTTCTGTTACATGGAGCTCATCTTAATGATTTGAAATTGGCATTAACTGACCAAATGATGCATAAATATTGCCATTTCATGGGAAAAAACTGGAATTTTACTGAATTCGATCGCAATTTAAATTCATTGCACGTACTACTTTGGCGAAAGTTTGCTGTTTAATTTTGGACGACGAATAAGATTCGTCAAATAGAACCCTCGGTCCCTCGGCGCTTAAACGAACTTTTAAATTGCAAAATCCGGTCACGCGAGTTCAGCCGACCGCTGGATAAACCGCATAGTTTGGACAATATGAGATATCGAAATTACACAAGCGCACTTCTTTTTTACGAGCGAATAAAAAACCTCAACTTTACTGAGCGATTTTACTTGATTCATAGGACTGATGTTACGTTTTATTCGGGTACTTTTATGTTACGTGTTATGTTACGGGACTGATGTTACTTTTTATTCGGGTACTTTTGGGTACTTCGGGTACTATTGCTCATCGTATTTTTTGAGTTATCTACTAATGAATTGATTACAAACATCTGTTAACATGAGTGATATTCGATTTTATTTGAATTTCCTTCTCGCAAAATAAAAATGCGCGCATGAAACTTTTCAATGATCATGCCGGCTTACATTTTCTCTTACAGCCCCTTGGCACGCGTAACAATAGTATTTTCATATCACATGGTAAGAAATTCAAGACCTCTCCTCAATTCTCAATCACAATGGAGGGACTGGAAGGACAAGGCGCATTAGTGCAGTTTTTGAAAAAATTGAGTTATTGATGATTTCAAATAAAACTAGTCTTAGGGCATATTCTGAGTAAAATTTGCACCGCATTCAAATTTTTACGCATCAAAAAGTCAGTTTGAACTTTCTTTTCGCCATCAAGATCCATGTAATTTCAAAAACTTGCGACACGTATTTCTCAAAATAGCGAAAACTGCACTTAGGCGCCTTAGTCCTCCGAGCCCCTTAATGGAGCTTTTGATAGTGATGCCTTTCACCAGGGTGGATTTATTAAAACATTTCCCTAGAAAATTTTCCATGATAATTTGTACACAATCTCAGCACCTTCAAAGTCACTTTACAGTAAAAAACAAAGCTGTAATGCTTCTCTTTGAAACTTGACGCGCGATTTTTCTGAAAAAAGAACTAGGTAACAAAATGAGAAACGGACTTCTCCCGAGAATTCTTACGATTCTCTCAGAGTTTCACTGAGCTGTCCGCCTGTCAGTGACAGTTTTCCTACTTCGTTTGCATTTATTGCATAAGAGCAATGTTTACGTCAAATTCTCAATTGCAAGGCTTCCGTTTCACTTTATGCAAAATTGCAGACGCTGAACAAATGTCCAACTTCTCTCCTCTAGTAATCTGATGTCAACGTTTTAACAACCGCTCGAAATCCAGAGTAAATATATGAATAAAAATAATTATATGCCTGTTTTCTTTTCTTATGGTCAGTTTGCGCGGATTCTCCTTTCTTATTAGCTGGTTGAAAATCAAGGGGATAACAGCTTTCCAATCTCTTGTGTGTACGTCAAATATCAAAAACATAATCAGAAACTGATCATGCGCCAATGGAGAATTCGCAGGTGTCTAAAAATTTGATGAATTTTGCGTTTAAGTGGAAACTACCGAGAGGACGAAACACGATGTGACCCCTGGTTCATAAATTGAACAATTATTGGAGGAAATAATTATGATAAAATGATTTAATCTGCTGAAATATACGTGTTTAAAGGGGAAATGCCACCAGATGACGTCACTAGGAGGTGCATTTTCTCAATTTTAAATCTATGTTTTTACCATTACCCGTATCAGAGAAACTTTGTCAAAAGTACTGCGGAATCAGTTCTTTGAACACTTTCAGATGAAGCAATAAAAAATTTGACTGCAACTTCTCCATTTACATGATTACCAATACGTAGGTCGTGAAATTCGATGATTATTGTATGCGATGGTTATGCTACTGCGTAAAACCCGAGCTTTCCCAGAAAGCCTCCATCGACAGAAAACATAACGATAGAAAGCCCTGCACTCCGCAGTAATAAATGTCACTATGATAAGGACTAGGCTGTCGCTGACGGTGGTTAAGTGTGTGTGTGTGTTAATGCATCCGCGTTTGCTATTGCTTACGCCGTCTTCCGTTCCAGGGTATTTCCGAGTCAACAAATTTTCCGAGCCATTTTCCACTGTTTATTCTTATACACATGAAGAAGTCTCTCCATTGTCACTGACTTCAACTCTTCCCTTCTATTACCTATACTGCCGTGCTAAGGAAGAACGCCGTGTGAGCCTTCAGACGTTGCCAAGTTTCCTCCGATAAAAACCGAATTTACTAGGAAGATTGCGAAAATTGTTTTCTAAATTTGTTTGAAAATTTTTACGCAATTTAATCTAAAACATCTGAAAATTTCAAGGAAAAAATGCATGAAAAACGCACTTCTCGTCAACTTGCATGAGGAAGCATGGTGGAGGTCAGTCGAGGCTAAGGTGCCTTTCCCCTTCTGTTAGTCCAATGATGCGATAAGTGACCGAGGATTAAAAAACAAGTCCAAAACTCGAAATAGTTCTTAAAATTTTGAGAGAATATCGGACGTTCAAAATTTTCTCATTCTTCCTGAACGAGACCCGCGCATAATTCCGAAATTGAAAATTCAATATTCCATTACAACGATTACTTTTTTGTTTTCTTCGCTCTTATCGCAAGGGAAGTATTTTTTCATTTCTGTTGCATTAAAAGCTAATTTTTTCATGGAATAGTAATAGATTTTGAAAAAGGCTTGTTAATATTCCTAAATATTTCAAAAGTATAAATTTAAGAAGCAGCTTCTACAAGTAGGTATAGGAAACGAAAACTTGTTGATAAAATCCTTTAAATACTTTTCAGCGCGAGCATCAAAAGCCACTGATCGAGACTCAAAAATACTGTCCAAAATATGCACGCAAGCTCACACTCAAAATCCACTAACTGCTGACTTATAATCACTTCACCTTACCTTGGCACTAAATTTGCAAAAGTCTGATTTTACCTTCTGGTGGGATGCTGAAGCGAATACGCAATTAATTGCCGAAACATACATTTCAGCATGCGAATTCAGAATCTTTCGGATTTGACGGACTACAGATATTCAATGACCACGTTTGCTGGCATAATGTTTTTCATGAAATATACTGGTGACAGGTCCTTCAACTTGTCACCCGCATGAAAAAAAGAGCGTAACATGCACATGGAGATGAGCCCGGAAAATCATCAAATTCTATGGACGATAAGGTTCATAGCAGAGTGCAATTACGTTCTTTTGTCAAGAGGGTGATTTATTTGAGCAACACAAAAAAATTTGATTTCAAATTGTATAATGGTGTCCATATACTCTCCTTGACCTCAGACAATGCGAGAACAGACGAATTGATTTCGATCGAAAACGACTTATTCCGTGCAAAAAAAAAAAAAAAAAAAAAAAAAAACCTCCGTGTGCTCTCTGAAAGTGGGCGGACTAGCGACATCCTCTCCGCGTGACCACCCGAACAAAACAAGCAGAGGCGAGGCGCGAATGATCGATTATCGATACTTTCCCGTTTGAACCTATGGTAAAGAATCGATTATCAAGGTGTTCGATACGTACACCCTGTCTATCGATTCTTTTTCATATGTTTAAATGGCAGACCAATCGATACATCGCAAAGCACGCCACGCCACTGAAAACAAATCTTTTTCCGGCGGGAATGGAAAGAGCGCATCGTGAAATAAAAATGATACGAGAACCCGACGAGAAATTGAAATTCCCGCGGGGTGTTAGCTCTCAAAAGGTCAGACACTCGGGTTATTTCTGTTGTTCCTCCCAGATTTTTGAGACGAGGTCAACGTGCGTCCGACCGTGGCCTTCCGAATTTTCGCCGGTTCCGACCCTGATCCCATCACTTTCACAGACGGGAAGCTTCAGCGCCTGCGCGAGTTTCAGGGGAATAGGTCCAGACAAAGGCAACGTTCATCGAGCATTATCGTGGCAACGTTGCTAAATTAATAAAATATCTCGCGAATATTCCTCCGCAACAGGATCCTTGATAATCCTACAAGGCTATATCAGAGCTGGATTTAGGTTGGACCAACTCCGCAAATCGTCGTTCCTCAGGCGCACACTGGACCGAGGCAATGGGAACATCGGACAGTATTTGAAAACTTTAAAAGCTCATAACTCCGTTTTTACACGATTTTGAGGTATTAAATATGGGTCCATTGGCTTTTTCGTTAAATTTTCTTCTCGAAACACCCCTCGAAATTTAAAATTTGACGAAATGAACGTGAAAATTTGCGTTTTAAGTCAAAAATTTCATGTCCGATCTCTCTAATTGACGCGATCCATTGTGCGGCGTGCGGGCGTATCTCAACTTCCGGATGAGCCCCTGAAAGCACGAGAGCTACGAGAGACAATGGATGACCATAAAAATGCCTCTTTTATTTTTTTAATTTATTTATGGACAGTAAGTGGAGAACTAGTCAGAAACGTACATCGAATTAAGAGAACAGTTTGTATGAACGTATTCACAAATAAAAAAGACCCTTTGCCATCCATTGAAAGCGATATCCCTCAAGATTTCATGTCCACCTAGCCGAAAGTTTCCTTCGACCTGGAAAAATTCCCTCAGTTTCAAATTCCCTTGAGCAATTGCAGGTTATCGACCTGGGGTAGGAAGTCGCCTAGAAAGGGTCTCTAGGCGTGATAACGGTGTTGGTCTTACCTATTAATCTAAACCCACTAATAATCTATTCCTACTAATTTATTCCCACACCTCCAAGAAGTCCTCATAACATAAAGTTGAATTTTTGCTTATCGTTGGCTGTAGGTTCCTCAATTGGAATATAAGCCATTAAACTAAGAAAAGAAGAAGAAGAAAAACAGTTGCTGGTTATAACACTTTCGGATGACCCTGAGAATAATTTCAACTCGGGAGTTTTCCAGGAACAACTGTAACAACTCATCTTCTAAGTGGTCTTCCAGAACAAACAAACAAAACCCTGACATTGTTTACCACGATATTTTCTTCCGCGGGGAACTGGGTCTGACGGGAGGAATTCTTTATGACTGGCCCGCGAGGGCGACAAATTGCGACCGAACATCTCGTTCTCTGCCGATGCGACGAGGAGAAATTGAGAGCTTTATGGATTTCACGGGCAGTCTAGCTGCACTGTTAAGAGACTTCTCAAGAGTAAACTTACTTGTTATTGTTTGATCACGTCTTCATTATGCAGGCTTTCGAATCAATTGATATTTGTTGAACAGTTACAATTTATTTAATTTTCTCTCTAAAAATTCCCCCGTGAGATTGAAAAGTACAAGTAAACAATAACTTCTCAAAGAGCAAAGTTTTATTTAGCCAAGGTGTTCTATCAAATATTATCCCAGACTATCTCAATTGGACCGTGTTCAGCAGAAAGAGACCAAGCGACATCAACTATTGCCAAATATGACTGGGCAATTTAATTTTTTACGAGAGAGCATTTGTGTGGATCCCTTTGAAAATTTAAAAAAATTTGCCTCGTACTATACAGAAAATTCACTGAAATTTGCACAAAAATCCACACGCCCGTTTGCATGTAAAAAATGAATTTGCCCAATTAAATTTGGCATTAGCTGATGTCGCTCAGTTCCTTTCTGCTTGACGCGGTCCAATTTAAGGTTTGTGAAGAAGCTACATTAGGTTATTGAATTTTTTGGGGAGGCTCTGAAATGAGGAGGGCATCAATCAATGTTCCAACCGTATCACACCGAATTTCCGGCTTGGAAGAAAACTCAGAACGCTCACAATGTTCGGACTTAAAAATTACAGGCCAGGTATGAAAGTGCCGCGAGACCGGTCGATCCAGTAAATGCAACCAGTTTTACGATCTCCGTCATGCAGACTCGATCTAAGGATCACCATGACCGGACCGACCCCTGTGATTGAATCTCAAAATCTCTACGAACGACGGACAAGTGACGATTTTCTAAATTAGCTGCCACTCATAATGTTGCTACTCTGACGTGAGAGTCAAAGTACATTTTGAGATGAGCTCTGTCGTTCGTATAGCACCATGCTTTCAGGGGCTTAAAAGGAATTACGACAAGTCCTTGTGCCAGAGGCGCAAAAATGAGAGCCCCTAAAACGGAGCTGTAAAATTGGCCTAGATGAGAGGCAAACATTTGGGTCGGAGTGAATATCTTTAGTGGAACTTTGAAAGGAGAGTAAGACAGCGACTCCGACTTAGAGCAGTGGCCAGGGTAAGAAAGTCGCCTAGACCCCCTGTAATCCCCCTACCCCTAAAAGCCACTACCAGGATTTTAGGGCATTTTGACTCCCGTTAATTGCGAGAAAAAGTTCACAGAGCAACTGAAAAAATTGTTGGTTACGCCGCAGCTCAAGCTAGATGAATAAGCAGAATTGAGAAGCTTGGAGGACAAGGCACATAATTGCAATTTTTGAAAGAATTGAGATATTCATGAACTAAACTATATCTAGTTAGAAAGTATAGTCTGTGAAAAATTCACAACTAAAATCCAACTTGAAAGCATCAAAAAGTGAGCTTAAACTTCCTTTCTGCCATAAGGCTCCATGCAATTTTGAAACTTTAAACACGTATTTCTTGAATTGGCAAAAACTGCACTTAGGCGCCATGTCCTGCAAGCCCCTCAATTTCCATTCTAACAGATTTGGTGAGGGTATCATTTAGGGGGATGGGCCTCCTTCAGGATCTGGGGATTTAAGGCTAACCAGAGGAAATAACGCTATCGTCAGCAGAGAAAAAAGATGGGTCCACTCGTTTTGTTCAAAATCTACTTTGGAGCAGAACAAATTATTTTAAAATCGAGGTCGTTATGACCGTAATTTTAGCGGCTCTGGTGCTTGCACTAGAGCTGCTATTCCGGACGGTCCCAGCTGGGGAGTATCAATGCAGCATGTTACATTGTAGAGACCGCGCGTTGGTTGATGGGAATCGGCGCCATTTTCGGCTATGTTCCTTGTCATGACTTTATTTTATTGCATACTGTTTTATTGTTAGTCAATGCTATGTTGTGTATTGTATTTTTGGAATCATGGTGATACAGTCAACAATTCAAAACTTGTTTGTGCTTTTATCTCGTGATGGAAAAAATGTACTTTACGTTCAAAATTTGAAAATTTGAATTTTAAAGTTTTCGCGGTTAAGGAAGCTTTAACCACTGGGTTGGAGCTTCCTAGTCATATTACTTGATATCAGCTGATAGCAAACAAAGGTTACCAGGGAAACCGTAAACGTCTAACAACTATCGTGGCCATTGGGGCGATTCGACAGTTTGAATCGTTTTCGTTGATTGAATCGACAGTTGTCGGATTGTACATCAATGACAAAATGTGTCTAGGCCCTCATTCTTGACTACAACTACTGCCCCCAGAGCCGCTCTCCGACGCCAATGCGTTGGAGCTTCCTGCTTGTTTTGATTTTAGATAAGGTAATTGAATCAAGTCGTCGTTTAAGAAATTCAAATACGCGATTCGGGCTCTGTTGCGCAGAGGAATAAAGTGTATGTGCTCATTCGTATTGGTTGTACCGACTGGGATTATGTCATTGTTGATGTTTGGAAAACGGATAATTTCTAATAAGGTGACGTCATAAATAATGGTGTCTATGTATGAGTCTAAAAACGCACAAGGAATGTGGCTCTATGCCGTCACAGGGAGTCACTGATTTTCACACTTCTAAATTTACTTTTCGCCACTCTTCATATCAGAAAAAATTGTACAAAATTCTGTCACCTCACCTCATTTATACCACTTTCATAAGTAGCGATACAATATTTTTTAGTAAATTTTCCGTAGTCCATTGATTTTATCCTCGCGAAATTATTTTTGATGAAGAAATTCATAGGGTCTATTTTAATTATACAGCAGTTTGACCACAAAAGGCCAAAACTTGAAGAAAAGAGTACAGTAATGAGGGTCTTGCATTGCATCGCAGATATGTTCTTTCGCGTAAAACCCTGCAACTGAATTTCCGGAGCACTAAAATACTCGAATTAATTTCAAGAAAACCTTAATATGTAGCAAGGAAGACCCTTTTCTGAATGCTGACAACACGCTAAAGATCATCTGTTTTTCAAGCCTTGTCCGAATAGATCTGACGTTGAAAACCTACGCAACGTACTCGCGATTCGTTCAAAATCATAAATGTTCACTGTCGCGTTTGTGATTCCGCAGCACAAGGGGCTGCTGCGAACGATACGATGGATAAAAACTACATTCGTGAATAAGTAAATGGAAAGAAACAACGACTAAGAAATGAAAGGGAATGGTTCCTTAAAAACATCCTAATTACTTAATTCTATTTCATCGAGTAAATAAAACTATACAGTAAAAATTTGTTTAAGAAAATTTCTAAATGTACTTCTGAAATAAGTTGGTAGGAGGAAGAGAGTTTTCACGGCGTCTCTCAGTTTATTTTTCTCAATTCTCGGCGATCTTTAACTGTTCCTAGTTTTCAAATTATTCTTCCCGAGAAAATGCTGGCATTAGAGTTTTGGAAAAGGTCAGAATTAGACTGGATTTTTATTAATTGTTATAAATAATATAATGGTATTAATAGGAGCGCATCAAGCCGTATTTTGCGAAAAAATGAGCCGGGAGAAGTTTTAATTCAAGAGGGTCGTAAATTTATAATGAAAAAAACTTCCAAATCGAGAAAAAAACGTTTTAAAACGCGATCTATAGGCGATTAATTTTTTCCTCAGGTACCATTAAATCTTCTGAAGGAAATTAAAAGGCACAAGATGCAAGAAAGGTTTATTACAAGGTAAAATTAATGCTTTTTTATGTATTGGACTGTTGTGCGTGCGTTGTCTATGTTTCAGTTGAAGGGACTGTTCGAAATTATATTTATAACGATAAAAGTGGAACAAGTTCATCTCCCACATGGAAATCATTTTGTTGACCGTTTGGATTATGAATTTATTGACCATATAATGTGAAGGTGTTAGCAACTTCATGGTGAAAAAAAAAATGCAATTTTACGATGCATTAAATTGCAAAATTGTATTGGCGTTTTCGTTGGAATTCGCTGCTTAGGAATAAAACTTTAGCCCTCTTTTTCTCGGTCAAGTTCTCGTGCATCAGTTGGACTACATTTTGCAATTAGGAACTACAATTTCTAACCCATCCGTAAAAACACTCATGAGCGCAGGGAAAGTAATGGTATGCACGTCGTTTCGAAAGGCAAACTGAGCCAAACATTATAGTTCCAAATTGAAAAATGCATTCCAATTCAAAACTTGCTGCAGCTTGGTGCGTTTGCGTCAACCTCCAGCCGTATACTGAAGTCCCTCGTTATTCGCGAGTTGGGAAAGGAGACCTTCCCTCGCCATTCAACAGTTTCGACCCCCCGATTTTCGCGTATTCGTGGATTGTCATCTCATCGGAGGTTAGAAGACTTGATCCTAAGGATTTTTTTCCTTCGTTTTTTCGTGATGCTCCGTTGCCCCAGAAATACACACAGATATTTCACATGAAATTTCAAGATTTTATTTTTCATGAAAAATTGCAACCCTCCATACAACCCTTTACACTTTCTCCTTAGAGATAGACTAGGTGTCGTTATTCTGCGCAGTTTCATTGATTTCCCCCAACATTGACACCGAGCCCCCATTTTCATGCTCATAAACCTATAGGGTCTCGTTATCCGCGAAGATTCCGCGGATTCATTGTTCGCGCTGATTCTGCGGTTTCGTTATCCGTGATGTTTCGGCGGATTAGTTATCCGCGAGGTTTCCGCGAATTCGTTATCCGCGAAGTTTCCGCGAATTCGTTATCCGCGAGGTTTTCGCGAATTCGTTATCCGCGAGATTTCCGCGAATTCGTTATCCGCGAGGTTTCCGCGGATTCGTTATCCGCGAGGTTTCCGCGGAACGTAACCCTCGCGTATAAGGAGAGACTGAACTATCGGTGCACATGCGACCTAAAATATCTCTATTTTTCCTAAAACAAATGCGCAATAATCTCGATTCCGAGAACTGAAGACTTTGGGCCCACCGTGCGGTTGCTTAACGGCCCATATTGGAGGCGGATGGCAGTAGATGGCTCCTGCAGAGTCAAGGCTGGGCTGTTTACGCGCCGACGGGTCTCGGCTGTCGCGGAAATGCACCCAGCCACTCGTCGAGTCGGGACGCGCGACGCGGTAAACAAAGACTTTAATAAGCCGGCTCTTTGGCACATTCGCGAGTTTTTGCCACGACTCGCCTCCGTATAAAGCTGCCAAAAGCCCCGCTTCGTCATGATTTAGGTGCTCCGAGATATGCAGTTACACGGGCATTGATGGATACTACAATCCCGGGCCCGGCATCATGAAAGCCGCGATCATAATAAAAACTTACTTGTTTACGCTCAAAAGTGAACGGGCTGCCAGAGGACGGTCTTCAAAATCGTCAAAGTTGGCTTGACCTGCGACTGCTTCTAGTTTTACTTCCACAACACCCAGGGAAAAGGAACTTGATTCCCGTGGCTACAGTGCGAAACCACGTATCTCCGTTTGCGACTTCCGGTCATGCTTCATTTTTTCTTTGGATGGCTAGTCAACTTCGTTTCTTGAGAACTACCCTGATTTTTCTTCTCTTTCAGAAGAATATTCCGTAGAAATTTCAAGCTATACCTATAGTTCACTTGTTTCTCTTAGACAAAATAAAATAATAGAACAGCTTCATATTGGTGTCATAAGAATAAATAAGAATAAGAAGGATAAATATTAGCCTTGATACCTTGTCATACATCTTTCATCATCCTTGTTAAAATAAAGGATGTATAATAAGGTATCAAGGCTACTATTTATTCTTCTTATTCTTAAAATAAAATAGGAGCAGAGATTTTGAAACACCCCATTGGAGATACGTGGTTTCACAACTAAGCCATAATTTGATTTAGACAGACATGTTTTTAAAATTTGTTTTCCAGAAAATTCCCTATGACTAGTGCACTGAGTAATCAGCAATTGGAGATTTTTTCAGATCTTTCGTCTTGATTATGCGACTATGCGTGCAACCATCGAAGGGGATAGTCAACTTTAAAAATCTTACTAATTTAAATGATGAGTTTCAATTATTTGTGGGTTTTCATCGTTTGCATTGCCAATAGTCTAAATTAGCACAGATAACACGGACAAGTCTGTAGAATGAAATCTTTGTAAACAATTACTTTAGGCTTTAGATTATAATATTTGTTTCTTTTTTTTTCAGATGGTGGTCTCTCAAAGGCAAGGTATTGAGCACTTAGTTCCTGCAGTGTCAGATCTGGTGCTGAAATACACTTGGAAGATAAAGAAGTATGGCAAATCATTCTCTTCGCAAGAAGGGTTTGACAGCCCCCCATTCGATCTTAATGCAAATGGAATCAAGACACGGTGGAATCTAGCCTTGCGATACTGGAAAGACCCGACCGGAAAACGAGTGACAAATCCAGTTGTCATGTGCCTCAATTTGCTGAGATCAAGGGCGCCGGAGGAGGAACAAGCTAAAATCAAGTTTCAATTTGGAGTCTTCAATTGCAAAACCAATCAATGGGATTTCTGCAGTTCTAGTCGCATCCTTTTTTACCTCCGAAAAGTGGACAAAGTACAATCAATAGGTTACCGAGATCTGAATATTTTGGATAAACATTTAGATGACTCTGGAGATTTATATCTACAAGTAAGTTAATTTTTTTTTTGCAATCTATCCTCTCGAATGTGTCCTTCTCCCCCCTGGGCTTCAAAACTTAAATCTTGATTGTTTTCTTTTCAGAATTATGTTTAATAAGTGTTACGAAGCTAAAAGGAAGTAGACAGTTAAAGGTTTAAAAACCTTATAGAGAAAGTTACTTAGCAAGTAAAGCTGCTAATATACATCAAAAGTTAACAGGTTGGAAATCATGGGAATAGTTGCAAAAAAATTCAAAATTCAAGATAATTTTTGACACTTCATTAGAGTTAAAAAATCAGCATGTGGAATTTTTGCTGGAGTTTTTTTTTTTAAAGAGCCCTACCTAACATGCTTCATACCTTGAGAGAGAGAATTCAGCAACTCTAATAGAGTATAAGATTGAACTGACACCAACAGAGTATTTTTAATTCTTTAGATATGTTTGTTAATGTGTATGAGGGCTAAAGATATCTCTGTATTTGGAACCTTTGCATTACCAATCTCTACCATTTTCTACCTTTTGCTTACAGGTGAAAATGCAACTAGTGAGAAATGAGACTGAGAGTGGCAGTATTGCTCAAGACATGGAACAACTGCTGAGAACTGGCGTTAAAAGCGATATTCGAATCCGCTGCGGAAATGAAGAATGGCCGGGACACAGCGTGATTATAGCCGCTCGATCTCCAATTCTCTCCAGTCAAATCCAAGACAACACCCTAGACCTCAGTTGGTTGACAGAAGAGGGCGCTCAACAACTACTACAATACATCTACACGGATAAAGTGCAGTGCAAAGAGGACACAATTCCTGCTTTACTGGAAGCAGCAGGTCTTTATGAGTTGCATGGGCTAAAAACACTGTGTGAGCGTGTCCTTATTGAGGTTATCAACCAAGATAATGCTAATGTTTTACTGTCTATAGCACATGATTTCAACTGTGAAACTCTACGAAAAGCCGTTCTGGCTTACTTTGAGGAAAATGGGGACACTGTAGATGACAGTGCAATTTGGAGAAGGTCAGAGTACGTCTGTCCAGAGATATTTAAGTTGATTAAAGAAGATGGACTTGGAAGCTCAATCTCTAGTAGTATAGACAGCGATGATACGGACTGCAGTAAACACTCCATAGGGCAAAAACACAACTCTATAGACCGTACGGAGCAAAAAGTTGAAGAAGTTAAAGTTTAAAATATTTTTTTAAAATGAACAGAATGTGATTATTAATGGGTTTCTGAAATATTTTGCTCTCTCATTGAACCATGTTTTCTTCTTTGATCGTTTTCCTCCAAGAAACGTAGGGTTATCTAATTAATTAAAACTTCACTAAATCTAACAGAAGTGACTTTCAGAGAAATTCCTCAAAAATACCAAGGAATCAATTGAAATTCAAACCATGAAAATTTTGGGTCCTTTTGTTCCTTGTAATACCCTACAAACTTCCAATGCCCAATAATAGTAATGATCGCTGAATGATAATCTGAAGAGAAATTGTTGTGATAAAAGAATGCAAGTACCATTGAAAACATGAAGATACAGAATCTAAAAAAAGCCCAAAATAACATACATTTCAACTAATCTTTTGGGTTTTTTTTGTTCCAAAGATACAGACCATTATTGTGTTATTGGCATGCTGCTGGCATGTTCAATTTGGAGTATGCCTACTGGGAAATAGTTTTGTAGGGACTGAATCAGTCACTTTGACTGGTTCTAAGATCTGCTGAATCCTTAAAATAGTCTTTGGAATGAAGGGTAGAGAGAGCTCAACTTTAAAAGTATTTTTTCAAGCTACCGAGTGGATTTAGACTTGGTGAGCAAAATTAATTGTCACTCCCCGAAATTTCACACGGAACTATATATTTTGATCTCAAAAATCAGCCAGCCAAAACTCAATTGGGAAAAATTCCAAACTTAAAAACTGGTTCTCAAATTAAAAGTCCTCTAAATTTTTGACGGCAGAACAATTTTTGGAGTAAAACTCGATAAATTAAAGCTGAAAAGGCTGGTTTGAAGATTTTAGAATAGAAGATGAGGCCTTTAAAATGAACTTTAAGTGCCATGCCCCCCCCCCCCCCTATTGATTGTACCTACGGGCTTTTGTCTACTTAAATTAATGTGTATTATTATTGTAAATATATACTTTCAATTTTGTAATTTATTGAATTGATTAAAAGTTCCATTTTGTAAATGTTATACTTTTTGTTTATTGGTAAAGATTGCCCTTGATTGATGATGAAATTTTTTAGACTAAAAAGTTTAAAAGATAAACTAAACCTACATAATATTTTCAAAATATTAATTATTGATTTTAATCCATCATGGAGAGGTGAAAATACATACATTTAGAAGATAGGTTATCTCCACCTACTTGTTGAGAGAAAATAAAAGGCACGTCATTTATAACTCTTGGCTGTTCCCTAGTGCATCAGGCTATTCGAACAAATAAATGAGATTTGTTTACGGAAAGTATTTAAACCTTCATTTTCTGTATGTGTTAAAAAGATACAGGTGCCTTCATCAGCCTTTTAGTGTGCCTTTTTAGTTTTTTTTAAAAAATTGGGGAGAAGGGAGGAAAAATAATGTTGGCCCTCAACATATAACACTATAACAGGGTATTTGCCCGCAGAGACAAAGATTACAAAATTTTGACCTTGCACACCATTTAGAGTAATGGCGTGAGATGATGTTGGATATGTTATGAGCTGGCGTGATACTATTTTTCTCACAAAAAAATGTTCATAAGACCGAGATTTCGATTGCCTTTTTTTGGGAAATCGTTTCTTTTCCCATACCCTAAGTGTTTTATTCAAAGTTTAACTGTTCTGACAAACATTCATTCAATTGATTTAATTGACATGTAGACATGTTCGACAAGTAGAAAGAGTAAATTTTCTATTCGGGGGGGGGGGGGGGGGGGACTCTAAAATCATCAAAACCATGAAATTAAAAGATTGAATAAAATATCACTTACTTGGGTTGGACGTTATCTAGGCAACATGCGATTGCTTGGAATGTTAGCCGAAGAAATTCTGGTTTCAGTAGACACAAATCTTTAATGCTGTGGTTGTCACTATTACCATAGTCAACATAAAAAACCTCTATTTTTGAGTCCTCTGGATTATATTCGTCTTGAACTATCTCAACAATTTCAGCTCGGTACCATTTTTTATCCATTGAAAATCTTGATGCTACTTGAAGACCAACTTCTAGAGTCTGAGAACAGAATGAAAAAAAGCACATTTTTTTTAACAAGGTGAAAAATACAAAATTGGGATTTTCTGCTGAGATTAATGCAATTTGATAAACAAAATTTAGGAAAAGATGCTAGAAGACTAGCATGTAGTGAGACATGTGAAATTACAGAATGAAAAGTTAGTGCAACCTGATCATTTATTTCCCTTGTGATAAAATGATTGCAATTTCTGACATAAATAATGTTTCTAATAAATAAAATTACCTGTGCAGAATTTCTAATGATGACGTTGGTTAGACAATGAGATTGAGATTAGTGAAGCATCTTTGTTGAAAATAAATATTTTTTTCAGCGTGAATATCTCTTGTTTTCTTATTTGAGGATGTCAATAGAAAAAGAGATTCACGATAAATTAGAAGAAATGAGTGTGCTTTGTGGAGAGAGGAGAAAGAGAGAAAAGTAAAATATGTGCAATAAAAGAAATTTTGAAGCGCTGGTTGTTGAAGGTTCAGATTAACTGTAAGTATGAGCCTATTAAATCTCCAAGAGAAATAATTATGGCAACAGAATATTCCGCGATTAATTATTGTGAACTTCGCATTGATAAGCGTTACTCAAATGGCTCCAGTGCTCTCTTACTGGGAGGGAAGAATTTTAGTTTAAAGTATTTACCTTCAAGTCAACAGCCTGAGATGCCCGATTTTCTTCCACATTGTAGAATTCAGTCATTTCATCAACTAATCGATCAAGGTCGACAGACTTTCGAGTTATCATCTATGAAACAAAAGAAATTACTTCATTAAAGGAGGAACAAATGCAGAAGCATAAAAACAAATGGAACAAATGTAAAAAAGACCATTGGAAGATTATGAGAGAGATTAAAAACATGGCTTATTATGTAATCATTCTTTAACTACATTTTACAGCAGGAACCTGCATACTACTTCTGGCCCATTTCAGAAACAATGTATGTGTCTGGTTTCTCCATGCAGGTAGTTGCTTTTACGGCTAACCTCGAAGTATTAGTTTCTTTTGGCAATATGCAGGTGAATAGACAATGAATTGAGCAAGAATAAATGGACAAGATGACTCATTTTTTTGTTTTTCACTTAAGGTTTGATTGGCTTTTTTATAAATCCCTTTTCCTGAAGTATGAACCATGACATGACTGTACCAAATATAGCGTACTATATTTGGTACAATCATGTTCAGCGGATGGCAGTAGACAGGTCGCCAAAGATGGTCCTTAATTGAGTTCCTCCTGGGAGAAGGCGCAGAGAGCGCCCAATGAGAGGGTGGTGGGATGGGATTGAAGAAGAAATGTTAAGGTGCTCTATGCCAGAGGGGTTGTGGTTTGACAAGTCGCAATGGAGGTGAGGTGTCGTAGAGCGCCAGGGAGTGCTATAAAGCGACTTATATGTATATATGAGCCATAACAAAATGTTAAATGATGTAACATTTCAATTTCTGATCAAATACCTCTAGTTAACTTTAATCTTTGAATTTGAGAGCTTTGTCGTTGAAAGAATAAAATATTGGTGGGGAACTAACGTAAATAGGTAGTTGACAGGAGACACTAATAAAATATAATACAAAATTTTAATACCAAGAGATCCATATCAAGCAGTAAATTATCAGTTTAATAGGTAGAGAGTACAAAGAATAATATTCCTACCTGAACCCAAAATAAGGAGGGATTGCAAACTGCTGAAACATAGACTTGCATGAAACCATCACTGTTTGTCGATATCAACTTTTCTCGAAGGGGGCCAGTGTTTTGCTGCTGGAGAACAAAGAGAGAGAGAGAAAAAATAAAAAAACAGTTCAGATCGAACTTTCATTTGTTAATTACAGAAATTACAAAGAAGCTAGCTAAGCTTCCCTTTTACAGCTGTTATATGTGAAGAGAGCAGATTAAAGTTTTACTAAACGGGAGTCAAATTAAAACTCCGGCCGCACTCTCAATCAGGAAGAAGGGGAGCAACCCGGCCGGAACTGTCCATTGACATATCATCAGCCTGAAAATGGGTTTAGAATTTGAGAGGGCTGAGAGAGCCAGCGTTCCAATGCCCGGTACTTCTCGGACAAAGCGTTTCTACTCTTAGCCAACCTGCTAGGCTGCCTGTTGCCATGCACTGAAAGTTTTCTACAGAGAAATTTTCCCTTAGGTCAGCCGAGATCTCAAGCCTGAGATCGAACTTGAGGAAGACATTGAAATATCTCTAGAATGAATACTACATTATAATTTTAATTCTAGTGCTGTTATTTTTAGCTAGGTAGCTAGCTGTGCTATGTGGGGTATGTTCGATAAATTCCTTCGTTCTATTTAAATTAATTGATGATTTAATGTTTTGAATTTTGAAAAAGTAGAGGGCAAAATTTAAAAATTTGAAAGGCTGTTAACAAAAAAACATTTTTTGGAGGTTTATGATAAAATATTGATTAACTCAAATGAATACTAAGACGCCACTCATAGATTGCACAATGTTCAACGTTGTATTTTTTCGTCGTCTTTATTTCCCACTTACTAGTCTTTAACACACACCTGGAAATTAACTCTGTCCTGTTTTTTTACGAATTACCAATTTTATGATGGATAGACCTCTCCCCTATTTTCCTCCAAACAATAGCTCCTGATTTTACTATTGTGTATCCTTCGGACAAAATTAAAACATTTTCAATTTATCTTGATATAGGAAGCCTGATTTGTTACCACTGCCTACATTATGATAAGCTGCAACTTATCAGACCTCTTTCCTTCACTTAAGAGCATTACATCATCGCTTGGCTGGCAATAAGACACAACTACACTTAGAGATAAACCCAGGAAAGCATTAAGTTATATGGACTACAGGGTTCATGGCAAAGTGTAGTTACCTTCTTATGTTGAGGGCATGATAACAGATCTGTTCTACACAGGAGATACAGATATTTTGTTTTTACAGCTACTTACATGGGTATTTCTTGAAAATCATGTTGAGCACGTCAGAGTTATAAACATTGCATTAAAAAATGGAAAAGTCGGGTAGTTTGTTACACACCTGCAGACATACTTTTTTTGATTGCCCGCAATCAGGTTTGCTGAGAGTAATGCAAGAAAAAACTTGAAAATGAGTGCAAACAATGTTGCAAACTATTACAGGTCTTTCTTACTACTAAAGATTTCAATCAATTTGAAAGCATTTGATTTTACCTTTTTACAAACTGATTGCAGTACCTTTTCATCTAAGTAACGAGAGAAAAAATGTTTCAACAAAAGAAATCATCCATGAGAAAGATTGATAACAATATGCAATATTTTTCCTTACTTATGATAAGTTTTCTTAAATCTCTCTCTGGCAAACCTGATTGCAAGCAACTAAGAAAGAATTGCATGCAGATGCAGTAAATTCAAAGTAGTATAGTAAGAGCAATGCAAATGGGTCAGTTGAGCTAATCATAGAATCATGTCCTGATGGTTTAAGTTAACATGTTAGCAAAGGTTAATAAATCCATCCTAAAGCTAAATTTTTACGTCCAATATTAACACAGATATTGCCTTTCAAAACCAAGCATAAAAATCCAAGCTCTTTAATTTTTGTTGATGCTTAACAACCTCTTTCCTTCAGTGAGTGTTGTTTGGAGTTAAAAAAGTTTGAGACCCAATATTACACAGAAAATTAGCGGCAAAATCAGCAAAAAAATAAGTCAAACCTCTGTATTGGCTGGTGAATTTGTCAACTCCAAATGTTTTGGCTTATTTCGCGGGGAACGATGTGCAGCATTTTGCGAAATTTTTTGCCTCTGCTCAGCCTCAGCAGCGACTTTCTCTGCAATCAGAGTTTTGGCAAGCTCTATCTGTTCAAAAGTTCCTTGAATTTTGATCTTGCTCTCTGGATCTGTTCAGGAAAAGAAATAAAATTAGAGTGGGGAATAAAAATGTGAGAAAGCAGTAAATATTGGCTTAATTGTTTTGAGATGGGATTATAAAGCCTCCATCAATGGAAAACTTGCACAGTACAAAAAATTGGTCTTTAACATGAAAAAAATTGACAGATGCAATGAAAATATTGTAAAGTAAATATTAGTTCCATCAGAGAAAAATGTTCATAAGGATTTTTCCATCATTGCTGGAAAAAAGCAAGAGACATGTTTTCCCTCTCTTATCAAACCAAATAAAACTTGATAGAATCACTGAAAGTCTTTTATTTTTGGCAAGGGATCCATTTTAATATTAAATATGGCTTGATCATAATGTAACCAAAATGTGTGATGATAAATTTAAAAGAACTGAAGCATTTGAAGAAATCTCACTGATAAATTATTGAAGGGAGGTAAAAAGATCATTAAGACATTATCACAGCAAGTTTGTGTGACGAGGTTTTCAGCAAATGACGTTGCCTCAAGATATCTCTGGAATGGTTTCATCACATATCATATTAGAAAGATATGTCATAATTACTTTTAACTTGCTTATGAACAGCACAAAAGAAATAGGATGCAGTGAATTGTTGACTCCAGTTGAACAACTAAAATAATTTAGAGAGGCTCTTCCTGATTATAAGTCTAATGAATGATTGAGAATTTTAAACTTACTAGTATCATAGTTTGCGGATGAGGCAACAGAAATTTTAGCAAGAGACATGGAAGACATAGCCTTGATATTCTCGCCTCCTTTGCCGATAATTATTCCAATTGCAGACTGAAAGAAAAAGAAAGAGCAGGATAATCACACAATGGTCATTGGAAGTACATCGTTCTGAAGAGGTTAAGTTAATTCTCAAATGAAAAATTCATTTTCAGATTGGCAGTAGAAATGTAGAACTTGAATTCCCTGACTTTTCCAGGTTTCAATGACCAATTTCCCTTGGTTTTGAAAAAATGACTGTAGGGGTCAAGGAAGTTTTTAAGTCTTGCCATTTTAACAATCCTTTTCATTCGAAATCTTTAAGTAATGCTTCTTTGAATATTCCTCTCCTTCTTCTGTCTCTTTACTTAATTTTGAAATTGTCACAATTTTTACCCTACCTGAAGCTAGCCTCTCTATTTTTAAGACCTTTTTTTGCAGCCTTTCCATCATCATAATCTGTTTTTGCAGCCTTTCCATTCTGCACATGACCACATGGGACCACTGGCTAATCGTGTAGGAGAGAAGTTTCTGCACTGCTTCTGCACTCATTCGATAACTTTCAAAATAGCTTCAAACCACATGAGTAGAACGTGTCTGCTCTTTGTATGTCAGTAGTTTATAGAAATGTACGGTGTGATGAGAGATTTAAGGGAATTTTGAAGATAAATGACCTCCTCGTTGATAACTTTGGTGACAAGTGTGACTGGGGGAAAATAGGCTTAGAGGGAGAAAAGCTGCATTAGAGCAAGCGACTGGCGAATTGAGGCACTAAGTCCTTCTGTGCTTGGCCTTGTCAGTGCGTAACATTCCTCATATTTTCTTCTGCTTCTGCAATTCCTTGTGCATCTTGTTTCAAAGGATTTTTTTCCCCCATTTCACTTAAGAGAAAGCTTTGCTGGAAGCATGAGGAATTTTGCACAGATGTGCAGAGTAAACCAGCGATGGAGCATCTTTACCAGCAGCAGGAATGAAAGGATTGATCATGAAGAGAATTGGACCGCATTTTAAAATAAAGAACAACAATATCTGACTCATACGTCAAAACATCCATCTGCATAGAGAAATTAATCGCAAATATGTTGTTTCTAAAATGAGCCAGAAATTGTAGTTTGTAATTGAGAAAATCTTTTGAAAAAGTATGCATGGTTTTTCTGGAGGATAGCTATTCTGGTTTTCCCCTAAACTTGAGGAATTTGTTTATGTTACGTTTGCAAATGACCGAATTCAGTCGTCCAATAAGGATTGAGGATTGATTATGCTCAAGATCAGGCTGCAGTAAATCCTCAGTTGCTATTGGCTGACTGCATCACAATCGCTTGCAAGCAGAATGTAAACAAGTGCCAAATTAGCCGATGACACCTCTACTGTTTTTCCTGTATAGATACCTGCCTCTAAAGTTCTGCCTAATCATTCCTTTCCTTTAGATACACAAGCTGTTCTCTTAGGAAAGAGGAGTAAAATAAAGAAAAATTAATCATTTGATGTATTATCATACCTTTGGCACCCAAATTTCTTCAGTTTCAACCAGCGGCTGGTTTTTGATGACTTCAAGGATCATCGATTCTGCGAGTTGGGCTGTCTCTGGAGTACCTCTAATGATACAAGTGCGATACTCTTGATTCTCATCTGTTATGAAAAACCATAGTATAAGGAAATTGGAGAGTTCAGCATTAGGTACTTAAAATTATTATGACCTGACAATTCAAATGCCCTAATTTTTCAAATAGACAGGTAGGCTAATCCAGAAGGCCATTATAATTGGTGTACATCAGCGGACCGATTATTAAAAATTTAAAGCAGCCCGATAAGACATTGAATTGCGATATAATGCATGGTTAAGATAGGGCTAAGTATGTCTTGTCGTGTCGGGCCGACAAAGTTTCAATAATCGGGGCCGCAGTATCTGCTCACACAACAGATCAGGTCCCAACAAAGTTTCAAATGGTACTGATGAAAATTATATATTTTCATAGTAAGAATGTGAATGTTGATTAAAATTCCCAAATAAGACATGATCAAAAATATAAACTTCCTTTTGCAGGACAGTATGACCGACATAAAACCTTGTCTAGTTTTCATTAATAACAGTCTGAAGAGGTTTCAGTCAGTAATGATGGGAAAGAGATAATAGAACAGCTACGCTATTGAAAGAAATTGAAGAATCATCATGACACTGCTGAGATAATTTGTCTTTCCTGACCAACGTAATCATGCTTTCTTCCTGAGTAGCAACTTTAAGGACTTCGACCTTCAACAGCTTGAAAACGTATGGGCTTCACGTAAAATCTGATGGTTTAGGCAACATTAGCATTGAAAATGCGTGAGCGTAAAGCAAGGGATACAGACTACAGATTGCAACAGGTTCCTTCATTTACCGTCTTTGAAGTTTATTCTGGTTTCAGATTTCTGCTGAATAGACTTAATGGTAGAACCACCTCGACCTATGACAATGCCGATGGACTCCTTCGGTACCCTGACTTCAATTGTGACATTCCTGGATGTTTTCACTCTCAGTTTGGGTTCATCTTCCTCGTCCTTCTGTTGAGTTAGAATATAGACCGCGTACGCGAGGCTAACTGTAATTCCTGCAGTTGCTGACAGGAGCAGCAAAAGTTTGGTTTTTTGCCATGACATTTTAACGGTAAGTTACCAAGAGTGAGTCAAAACTTCTATCTTCAGAAAAAAACTGTCACAATGACGGTGTTTCGTCGCACGGTGATAACGCTTCGAAATGCATGAACTACACAACATTAAAATCTAACCTTAAAATTTGATACCGCATGATTGTTTTGATTTGAATTTTTCCGGACACGACCGAACCAGCACGGAAAAGAACGAATGAAGCGTAGCAGGCGTAGCGTAGAAGCGGTTTCGTATATCATTGTCTTGCGGGAAGCTAGTTCTCGAATAGAAGGAGAATTTCGTTCGGTCTGAATGCCGTGCAATGCAACGGAAAGGAAAGTGTGCGATGACGGTGCAGCGGTACAACTATCGCTGCTATTCGTATGTACTTGATGGATGTCCGTGTTACATCTGCAAAATTGAAGGCGCGATGGTGCAAGGCGATATCAGTTGGGTCGTTGTCCTCACTTCGTTCTCATCCACCTATAGTTTTAACGTTGGGAGCGGTAAGTAAAATCACTTTATCTTAAATTGTCGAAACTAGGAAATCGATGGTAGGAAACTGGGCTGGGGGGAATACTGTTATGTTAAGCAGATGGGTCAGGGGTGAAACCACGTATCACGATTGCGATGATTCAAAACATCCACTCCTATTTTACTTTTTCGAAGAGAGACGAGCAAGCTATGCTTAAAGTTTCAGTGTTGCTTGTTGCTCAGCTCTCTGTTATAAAATAATATGTGAAAAATAGGACACTTTTGATTTGATTTAGTAAGGCTAATTCCGGTTAAATTGGTTCAAGGATAGGAGTGAGATGAGTCAGATGGTTTAACTGTATTGCAACGTTTCAAGGTTTCACCTCAGGAGCTGATTATTAGGTATCGCCTATCTCGACGTAGATACCGGTGGCCTTGAACCTAACTTAGTAAGTTTTTCGACTAGGTACCGCTCTCTTTTTGTGGTCGTCACTCGATTTAATTTGCGAGGGAACTTCGTGCTTTTGAAAGATGCCACCAAGCATGATACGTTGGGTTGCTTTCAATATCGTATGATACTGTGCGACACCTCACGAAGTCCTAGTATCCGTATTCAATAACGTTTAGCATGATTTTTGGATTTCATTAGAGGAAAACGTGACTTGATTCAAGCAGAATTTTTTTCAAACCCACCTAGAAGATTTTCGTATGAATCAATTAAGAAAATAATGCTTGTAGAAGGAAGAAAAGATGCTAATACAAGAATAAAAGTCACTTACGTCAAGCAGGAACCAGCTTTCATTCAGCGATTTTATTCTTGACTCGAATAAAATCTTTTTGACGGCATATCGACGGTGTAAGTCGGCAATCACATAACTCGGTTCGCGACGTTGCAGACTTCCTGTCATACTTTATTTTTTAAACGGAAAACTACTCAACGGCAATTCTTATAAAACTGCCGTGATTTCTCTTCTCTGTGCGAAGAAAATTCTGCAAAAACTTCAAGGAATGATGTTAATTTGTTCTCCTTTAAAAAAATAATAATAAAGGCGGAGATTTTCAGACACCGCAAACGAGATATCGACGGTGAAACTACCAAACCACGTATCTCGTTTGCTGTGTTTAAAAATCTACGCTCGCATTTTATTTTTTGAAGTAGACAAAATCAATATCATTCCTTGAAATTTTCACGGAATTTTCTCCGCACAAGAGGAAAAATCACAGAAATTTTCAAGACTGGACGTTAAGTAGTTTTTCATTTAAAAAATAAAGTATGACAGGAAGTCTGCGACGTCGCAAACCGAGATACGTGGTTTGGTAGTTTCACCGTCGATATGTGATTACGGACTTACGCTGTTGATATACTCGAGAATGTTTCTGCTTAAATCAAGTCACTTTTTTCTCTAATGAAATTCAAAAATCATGCTGAACGTTATTCAGTATGGATGCTAGGACTATTTGAGTTTTTTGGAATGGCGCTCTTTTTTTGTGCCGTGGTATCTTCATTTATTTTGCGAGGAAACCTCTGTACTTTTAAAGGATGCCTGTCATTCTTGATACGTCTTCAATTTTGTATGATACTGTGTAACACCTTTGTCGCGAAAAGCGGCGCGGCGGGTAACTAGCGTGACACGACTGACACGCGCGCTAGCGTCAACAAACCTAACAGGGATACTTCACGCATTGCGCAATGCTTGAAGTATCCCTGTTAGGTTTGTAGGCGCTAGCGCGCGTGTCACGCTAGTTACCCGCCGCGCCGCTGAATGACCGCACTAAGTGGGGTTTTCTGGTCAGAATGATATCAATTATAATTAATCGAGAATCAAGAGAACAACATGCCTTTACATTTTTAATATGAAAAGGAATTTATTAGTTCAATTTGATTTAATCTTTGAAATACAATTTTATACAACGCAGTATACACTTTTACACTACTCATCTGTAGTAGAGCGCCGCGCCGCGCCGTATGAGCCTTTGGACTTTACTATACATTTATTTTTAAAAACATTTCTTTTTGGGAATGGGTGTGGATATTTTTCTTTGAAATTTGCAAACAACTTAGATTAAAGTGTAAACTAAATTCTGCGTGGAAAATTGAGAAAAAATATCCTTGAATCATCAATATTATTCTGTTTTAGAAACAGTCATTTTGCAACTTCTAAAGTATTCACGTGGACGTTTAACGCTAGCTTGGCAATATTGGTGTCCGTCACGTCACCTTTCGCAATAAGTGAGAAACTAGTGGAAAGAAAGATGAAATAATTATGTGGCAATATTGAAGAGAGTAAGAATGAGGTATTAGTGATCTCTGTAGCAAAAGTCTTAAAATGTGATGCAAGTGCAATGTAGTACGTTATCTTAAAGCTAAAGACGTTACGCGTCAAGAGCTACACTTTCTCTCGTTTAAATCAAATTTCAGGTGGAAATAATGGAAATAAAATGAGTTGACAATTGATTTTCAAAATTAGGACTTATTTATTATTTTACACATAATATTAATGGAAGAGTAACAAAAAGGAAAGGAAAAAATTGTACTAAAATTAAATTAAATTTAACGCTACACAGCCTGGTTCCTCTCATTCTTCTTGAGAGTGGACGAAGTAGTATCACAATGAAAATGGTTTTAAATGAAGTTTTGAGAAAGCATCATTATATTTTTTGTATGAAGTGAGAAAAAAACGAAAGTTATTTCCTGTAATCATGGATTGGAAGAATGTAATCTAAAAAAACTGAGGATTTTTATTTTCATCTAATAGTATCGAATGATTTTGAAAAAAAATTGTGGCTCGAACAATAAGCCCGGTAAGAAACATGAATATCAAAAGCAGTAGTTGGCTCTAAAATATTAAACGTCCAAGCACTTTCATCGCTCTCCAAATGTCACCGGATTTCGTTCAAATGTTTTTAATTAGCTCATATGCGAGCTAACGAAGCAACAAAGCCAAATACTTTTTCGACGTTGAAACTCTTAAACCACGTATCTGATTTTCGGTGTTTTGAAATTTCCGCTCTCACTTTTTTTTTTTTTTTGAAGGGGAACAGTTTAACATCATTCCTTGAAGTTTCCACAGAATTCCCCAGCACAGAGAGGAAAAATCGGAAGTTTTTAAGCTCGGACGTTGCGTCTATTTAACAGTGGCGTGGCGTGAATTGCGATATATATCGATCGTTATGCCATTTAAACCTATGGAAAAGGATCGATAAACAGGGTGTTCGCAGCGAACACCTTAATAATCGATTCTTTACCATAGGTTTAAATGGCGTAACAATCGATGTATCGCGATTCACGCCACGCCACTGCTATTTAACAAACCAGCATGACATGAAGACTTCAAAGGCGCAAACAAAGATACTTGGTTTGGAAGTTTCGCCGTCGATTTAGAAGGGTAGAGATAACTATGAATACAAATAAGAATAAATGTACCAATGTATAAGCATATATACTTCGACCAGTGGCGTGGCGTGAATCGCGATATATCGATTGTTATGCCCTTAAAACCTATGGCCAAGAATCGATTATTAAGGTGTTCGCTGTGAACACCCTGTTTATCGATCCTTTTCCATAGGTTCAAATGACCTATTAATCAATATATCGCAATTCACGCCACGCCACTGACTTCGACAGCGCCGATGAAAAGGAAATCAAGTTTCTCGCGTGAAAATTAAGGGTTCGGCTGCTGGTTAGCTATGTGTGTGATGATAATTGACTCGGTCTCTGTTAGACGGGCGCAAGTCGAATACATCATGAGCCAGGGCTTTCCTTCATCCTGCAGGGCGCTGAGGCTCACGAGTTTTAATACCTACGTCCGTCTAACAGAAACCGATTCAATCATGGAGAATTTTTAAAACCACCAACGATCAAACCCTCTCTCACCAAAAAATAGGCGCTTCCCTCCCACGATACACAATCCACAAATGGTAAAGCCACAAATTTTGCCGACAAAATGTCAGGTTTGGCACATCATGAGCATGAAAGACAACTGAAAGAGTCTTTTACTCATCAGTTCCTCTCTGCATGAAGAGAGGTATCCACCGCCCCGGCAAAGCACCGCAACCTCCGATGGGTTGCTGATTTAGGCAGTATCGCTCAGTGGCGTGGCGAGAATGATCGATTTTCGATATTTCCCTTTGAAGCTATGATGAAGAATCGATTATTAAGGCGTTCGTTGCGAACACCCCGTTTATCGATCCTTTTCCATGGGTTTAAATGGCAGATCAATCGATATATCGCAAAGCACGGCACACTTCTAGTGTCGCTCATGAATAGCGAGGCAGAGCCTCCGAGAAATGGACTACATTTTGCAATTTGGGCCTATAAATTCTGGCTCATCTGAAAAAACACTTATGTGCATAGGGAAACTAATGGCACATACGTTGTTTTTAAACCGGGCCGGAATTTATAGGTCCAAATTGCAAAATGCAGTCCAAATATTTTATCTCGGATTTTAATAAAACCAGTGTGTCTCGCAAGAAACTTTTCGCCGTATATCCTACAAAAGCTTTGCTTGAAACAGGACGTTGAAACCAGATCTGAAATTTTCACCAAATCCTTCACTTGATCTCCAACGATTCTACCAACGTAGAACTGATTGGATAATTTATCTTCTTGTCTGGTGCTGCACAAGGTTCTCATATTTGTCTATAGAGCAGATGATCGGTAGATAGAACTGTCTTCTGTTGTCTCATGAAACGCCCTGAGAACACCTTACTTTTGAGTATTTTCAGTATACAATGCTTCAGATCCTCGTTCAGAGTCTAATAAGAACTTGGCGGAGGAACCCATCCACCGAACGCAGCCTCCAGCTCCTCTGCCACTTGGAAACACAGTTTGTCTTGGCCTGGACCTGCCACAACCTGCGAATCAAAATTCAAAATATTTTTAGCGAAAATATCAGATTTAGTGCAGATTTTTCCTGGTTTCAGGAAAAACAGGAAGGAGTCATTAAGGAAGGAATTTATCGCTAACCATCATCAAATAATTTATCAAACTTACGTCTTGCATCTATATTTCTGGGGTTTTTTTCACTAATATAATGGTGATAGATTTTCCTCGTGACATTAACATCAGGCTAAAACATTATACTGACGCAAATCTAGGTACAAGGTTTTTTCATTTTTAAAGTAATTGATACGAACTTAAGAGCTTTATACCATAACTAGGATATGGTGAACAGTCAAGGATGTACACTGTTCAGTCATCTCCATCATTTCAAATGATTTTTATATTTGTAAAAATATCTCAAGAGATGGGTTACAACATCAGTTAGCTAAATTTTAATTTTAATTTGCTTGGTATATTTGGATTTCTAGGCTGGAGAGGCGAATACTTGTCAATTAAAGCTTACACAAACTTTGATTCTTTTCAACATTATATTTTAAGCCACTCAATAGACGGGAACACAATTCAAATTTGACAAGGTGCTGCGGTTATTTTAGTGAACCCCTGGTAAAAATTAGCGATAGGAGCTGCGTTTCAAAATACCATAGGAGTTCTTATAGCCGACTGAAGAGGACGATAGAAAATCATATAGCTGGCTGTAGAAAGTAGCAAAAATCATACGGTCGGGCATAATCCATACAGAGTGTGCAAACATTTCAAAGTCATGAGTTGAAAAACGCTTACTAAATATTAAATTTTAAATATTAAATCGAGATTAAATATTAGAGCCTAACACAAAGCGGAGCGGCGGCGCACTGGCTCCTACAAACCCAACAAGGATACTTCACGCATTGCGCAATGCGTGAAGTATCCCTGCTAGGTTTGTAGGCGCTAATGCGCTTTTCGCGCTGGTTACCTGCCCGCCGCGCCGCCGCAGCGTGCCACGGCGCTTGAAGCAACTATTTCACACCAGAGGTATTGCACAGTATCATACGAAATTGAAGGCGCTCCAACATATTAGGAATGGCAGGCATCCTTCAGAAGTGCGCAGCTTTCCTCTCAAATTAAATCAAGATACTGCGGCCCAAAAAGAGAGCGGTAGTCCAAAAACTCACTAAGTCCTAGCATCCGTAATTAGTAACGTTTAGCATACACTTTATCGCCAGGCTGTTGCTTAATCGCCATCGGCTATAAAAGGCTGTAAGAAATTGTGTTGCCGGCTATAGAAGCTATTGGAAATCTTACAGCCGGCTGTGGGTCTATGGTATTTTGGAACACAGATTCTACTGCCAATTTTTACCAGGGACCATTAGGATAAGACTTAAGTACATAAAACATGGCTCCTTTCTGGTACCTCAAAGAATCGAAAATATGAGTAAGTACCTGGAGACCGATTGGAAGACCCTGCGAGTTAAGTCCTAAAGGCACGTTGGTCGCTGGTAAATGAAGAATATTGAAAAGAAAGGCTTGACACGTGAGTGTTTGCTTCAGTGGGAAAAGTCCATGGTAAAATGCTGGTTGAGCACTGGTTGGGCACAGGAGAACACCATTGTCTTTCAATAGATTCTGAAAAAAACGGAAGTTTTTGAGCAAATTGCGCCAGAATTAGTTTCAATTTCTCAATATTGAGCTAAAGTTTGGCTAAAATTAATTAAGCTAATAGTTAGTCGAGAAAGCAGCTACTTGGAAGGAGCATGCCATGACCCCGTAGAAAATGAATATATTTATGAATATATTATACTTTTAACCAAATTATAATTAAAGCGAAAAATATGTACACTGGAAAAAAAACACATTGGATCCAGAGTCCAGACTCTTAAAAACATCGACAAGAAAAAGTACTCTTGATTCAATCAGAATCTAGCTTAAATCAAGAACCAAGCCTCTTAATTTAAGCGGATTTCGTTTTGATTCAAGCAAAAATCCAATTGAATCAAGAGTATTTTCTCTTGTCAATGTTTTCAAGAATCTGGACTCTAGATCCAGTGTGTTTTTTTTCCAGTGTAGGTACCTCACGTTACAGTTTAATGATTATTTTAGGTGTATACTATGCTTATAGTTTTTTTTTTTTGTTTTTTTTTTTGTTTTTTTTTGTTTTTTTTTTTAAAAGGAAAAGTAAGTAACCAAAAGTTTCCATTGAATTTCCTGTAAATTTTCTTCCCTCGCACTCTAAAGTAATAACACAGATTCACAAGGAAAGATATAAATTAGTTTTCCTTAAAGAAAATGAAACAACCGGAGATTTTTAAACGATGCAATTAAAATGAGAGATTTATTCACATTGACCGATCGATATTCAAATGTAGAAATATCCACTATTGCAGTAACAATTCTTGTCCTCATTTGAGTCATCGTCGACCGTGAAAAACGGTTCCCTCCAAATATGTCTCATCTCTATAATAATCAAAGTTTCATTTAAAACGTGATAAAATTGTGAGCTGTAGGATAGGATTACTTACGGTGAGTTTTTTCTTGAGTGTTTCAGCCTCTACTACGTACATTTCCCTCCGTTTCTTGGGTATGAAGGCTTTGAATGTGAGAAGCGCCGTGAAATGGATCGTCGCGAGTGTGAACGTTGGTGCTCCGAGGATGAATTTAACGGCCTCGTGAGGCAAGGAAAACTGAAAATCGAGAAATGACAACACGGTCAATTGGCGCTTAAAATAAGTTTGGTTGCCTCATACATATGTATAAAGCAGTCCCATGTCCAAAACACACTTATTCATGAGCCCGCGAAGATTGATCCGGGGGGGCAACGGAAACATTCACTTTCAACATTTTGAAGAGAAACGCCGAAGTTGACAGCCTCGATAGATCCTTTATACTTTTATTAAAGTAGAGGTATCGCAGTGGCTGCCGAGGAAGGATAAAGCTGAAAGCCTGAAAAGCCCCCTCCCGGGATCCCGAGATTTTTTCAATATTTTGTAGTTGATGACGTTTAATTTACGGAAAAGTTTGTTTTTTTGGCGAACGGCGGTACTCGCGCCTTAGAGCTTCAAAATGGAGGCGTAAACTTGGACCCGAGGACGAAAATCCAAGAAAATTCTCGTTTTTTCAGTGTTTTATATCGATGGTGTAAGTTCGTAACCGCCTTTATCATTTGCGGTGATAATCCCCACTCCTATTTTATTTATCCAAGGAGAACAATTTGACATCATTCCTTGAGGTTTTCACAGAATTTTCTTCGCAACGAGGGGAAAAATCACGGCAATTTTCAAGAAATACCGTTGAGGAGTTTTCCATTTAAAAAGTAAAATTCGGCAGGAAGTCTGCAACGTCGCAAACGCAGATACGTCGCTTGGGGGATCTACCGTCGATATTTTCTACAAGCTTTGGTTCCTGAAGTAGTGCTATCAAATTAACTGCAAATCACATTATCTCACCTTTATTGACATGTTGTTGAGAGTTTTATTGACGGATTTCAGTATCGATCCAAAGAAACTAGCCAAACTGATTTCGGTCGAATCGTCCCACTCTGGAAGATCTGCCTGTAGATTGAAAAAAAAAAAAAAAAAATAAGGCACATTGTTAATTGAAAAAAAAAACCAATGCGAGACTATTAAAGTCCTCTGAAACTTTGATTTGACGAAGAATTTTTATAAACCTGTATACCTACGTCAAAAGTTTATTATTCCTTTTAAATGACCAGAGAATGGACCATGGGACGTAGGATAAAATATTAAAGTATAGATCTCTAGAAGATATGTTTCCTATAGGTCCATCAGAAGTTGACGGAAAACACGTTCAACTTATCGAATACTGCCGAAATTACTCGTAATTGATTGGTATGAGAAAGTATACCATTTTGAATTACATCAGAAACAGAAAACTCAAACTTCCCACCTGAAAAAAATCCACGATGAACGTAAAAAAAATTAACCGTTAAAAGCAACTTATACATCAGATGAGTACTTAACTGAATCTTAAGTTCACACACATTTCGTCCTCTGATACAAGGTACCTTAAATATACCGTCGATATGCCGGCTTATACGCGCAACATCAAACAATCAGTCTATTATAACGTCAAAACATCGCCTGTTGATAAATTATTGATCTATTAAAAATTATTATTTCCATATATTTCTATGCCACTCACGCTGTTGTTCCTCTTCTGCCGTTTTACCAATTTTTTTGGTGGCAAATTCTGTATTTAAATTGCAGAAGTGTGAATCGCCGAAGTTGGTAAGGTACCTCCATGAAATAAATATACTTCTACTACTAATATACCATTATCATCCCTCTCCGATGGTAAATCTGAGTTGAATCACGCTGATCTGATCTGCTGATCTGTCACGTCAGATTGAAATATTTGAAGCCATAAAACATAATATTCTAATTTAGGATGACATTCTGTCAATAAATTATTAGTCTTACCTTTTCGCATTTACAGCTTTTACTTTTAAAGTGGTTCACTGCTTGATGAATTTTCTTCTTAATTTCTCGTGTCGGTTGGTTATTCCCAAGTGGATATCCACAATTATCTAAGTAGAACACATTTAAATTGTTAACTGGAACCTGTTATGCAAATGAAAAAGAAATAACTTAATTAAGCGATCAAGGAGAGTAAATTACCGAAAAAGATCTAGTGAGTAATTAGCCAAGTCTAAGGATTGTAAAATTAGCTGCGATCAAATGAGTATCGCATATGAATGGATGAGAGAGTGAAGTGTAGCGAGAATAAGTGCTACACCGAAGAGGCTGGCTAAAAAAATGTGGAACATTTCGGCGGTGTAGTTCACAAAAGTATTAATAAAACTTCAACGAGAATAATTGCAGTTAACTCAATAAATTGAAGACCTGCAATTCTAGTATTAGGATAAAAATTAGTATCAAGTTCAATTTACAAACGGAACCCTCCATTTTCAATCATAAAATTCCGTCTATCCTATAGTTTGGCGGTTGGACCTAACGCAGCGCGCGCGACATACATGACAACGCAGCCGGCGCTGTGAAGCAACTATACGTGCTCGAGGGATGTCCGCGTTGCGTATCTAAGAATTGAAGGCGTTTTGGTTTTCGCCCTCGCAGGAGCGCGACACAGCTGACAGCACGCAACCAGCAGTGGCATGTGCGGTGCAGGAATAACTTTCATTTTGTTGCTCCTTGCCATCTCGTCTCTTTGGTTCCGTTCAGCCGCCTTACCGTGCTCTAAAGTTTTCAATGTTAAATATACATTTTTTCTAAGCCGCGTGATTTTCAATAACTAGGGAGTGCGTGACTGAACTAAGTGAGAGCAAATGGGGTTCGTCTTTGCAAGTTTTTTTTCGGGAGAGGGAGAGTGACATAAACCTCCCCGTGAATTTAAATCCAAAAATATTGAATCATCTTTTGAGGAGAAAAGATTTTTGAGATACCTTTCATCCAAATTAAGGGTAGGAAGGGTGCAATTTGTAAAATAGAGAACTCAAAGTATATCATGATATAAAATTACTCTTAAAAACCAGTTGCAGGGTCCTAAGACTCCTAAAAATAATGAATTTCTAACTAAATCCTTTTATGAAATACGTGGTTATTTTTAGGAATCTGGAAATCGGAGTCAAACATTTTTGTGTGGGTCCAAAACACTCGCCTTAAAGAAGGGTGAAGGTTAGAGGAAAAAGAGGAAAAAATCCCTTTTACCTCATTTTTCTAGAGAAATGAAAGACATTTTTTTTTAAAATTTACCTTGTGATCGAGATTTAACGACGATGCTTTATCACCGGCTAATATTTTGAACATTGGTGTTAGATCTTCGGCGTATCGCGTCATTGGACCAATACATAAAACTTTTTGGAAATCTGGGCTTGGATCGAGCGGGAAATGACCAGTCAAGTCAATAATGCCTGCGAAATAAATGCTCAGTTAGTGAAAAAGAATGAAGCAATTACTATAAATAATATAAAAAATCTATTTGTTGATGAAAAGAAAACTCACGGGTACCTTGTAATGTGGAAACTTGAGCTTTATTGTCCATGCATATATACTGAATTTTTAATATAAAAACAAAAGTGTTTTTAATTCATATCTAGACATATAATTAGTATATATCGACGGTGTAAGTCGGCAATCACATAACTTAATAGTGGTCATTCAGCGGCGCGGCGGCTAACTAGCGTGACACGCGCGCCTACAAACCTAACAGGGATACTTCAAGCATTGCGCAATGCGTGAAGTATCCCTGTTAGGTTTGTAGGCGCTAGCGCGCGCGCGTGTCACGCTAGTTACCCGCCGCGCCGCTTCAAGCAACTATTTCCGACAAAGGTGTTACACAGTATCATACAAAATTGAAGGCGTATCAAGAATGACAGGCATCCTTTAAAAGTATAGAAGGTTTCCTCGCAAAATAAATCAAGATACTACGGCACAAAAAAAGAGCGGTATTCCAAAAAACTCACTTAGTCCTAGCATCCATACTGAATAACGTTCAGCATAATTTTTGAATTTCATTAGAGAAAAAAGTGACTTGATATATGAAGAAACATTCTCGAGTATATCAACAGCGTAAGTCCGTAATCACATATCTCGTTTGCGGTGTCTGAAAATCTCCGCCTTTATGTTATTTTTTTTAAAGGAGAACATACTGACATCATTCCTTGGAGTTTATGCAGAATTTTCTTCGCACAGAGAAGAAAAATCACGGCAGTTTAAAGAATTGCCGTTAAGTAGTTTTCCGTTTAAAAACTAAAGTGTGACAGGAAGTCTGTGACTTCGCAAACCGAGTTATGTGATTGCCCACTTACACCGTCGATATGTAGTTCTTGATATAAGCCACTTATTTTAATGTTGGTTTTTTTACTTATCACTATTTCTAATAAAAAATGTTGGTACCTAGTGTTTTGGAACGACTTCGTCCCGTAGTTGAAATTGTATACAAAAAACTTGGAGATTGCACAGGAAGAATCGAAATGCGATCATGATAAAAAAATTACGTTTTCTATTTCGGCCAATTCAAAAGTTCACTCTTTAAAAGTCTCAAGTCTATTCGGGCACACCTCATACCGCATGCGAACGGGAAATTTGTTACTAACCAGGTGTTGGTTTATGCCCGTAGACTCCGTTGAACATTGCAGGAACCCTGATTGAGCCACCCATATCTGATCCGATTCCAATAACTGATGCTCCAGAACCAAGGAGAGCTGCCTAGTGGACAAAAGTGTTCTGTTGGTTAAAAAGGTGTTTTTGGTTGATGATAAAGTTGAGCGTGCTATTTATTACTGATGATACTTTAACATAGCTGTTTGACTCTAGCATGATCGATTAAATTTTCCATGATATTTTTGGTGAAAATATTGACTCTCACGTACAATTTTATGATACACAGTTGGATTTATCAGTTAATAAGTTCAATATTCACTCTAAAGCTCACGATATGAGCTTGAAAGTATGGTAATAGGTTCCAAAGGAAACGACGTGAGGAAGGCTTATACCACGCGAACACATGAGAAATATGGTACCCATGGATTATGTGCCAACAATTCAACCACAAAATACTTGAAATTCTTGTTAAATTCAATCACTACTTGTGTATCAGGCATTAAGTAGAGTAGGGTCTAATTGAAATTTGGTGCGAGTACTTATTCCTTTAGAAGAACAAGTTCAAATCTTGACATGTTCCGGAAGCCTAAGATTCTAGACGTCAATCAGCAATACACGATGTGTGAAAATTTTACACCGGGTATAATAAAAGCTGAATAAGCTGCGCAAAACAAAACTTTCCAAGCCCTGCCTATGTTGTTAAATGGTAGAAATTCATTTCGCTGCTGCTGCTGGGAGCTAGCGCAGAAGTGCTAATTTTTCGTGCGTAGGGTTTCTTCAAGATGGATTTGAGACAGATAGGGGCATTCTTATGATGAGTGCCTCGGCTCTCAATACAATTTGTCACTCCCATTTATTTAAAAAAATCACAATAAGTTTACGGTCTAAAATCCTAATAACTCAAAAAAAAACTCGCTGTAGAAGCCACTTAGGCTTATGTACACTTACGGCCCTCTTTCCGACTTAGAGGTCGAAAGTTCCGGGTGTAGCACTCAGAGCAGTCGAAGCTACGGCTCCAGCACCCGGATATTTCAGTCTCTGAGCCCGGAACTAACGGTATGTCTATATAGCCGGTAACTTTTTTTCCAGTGTACATTACTTCATTTCAGTTTTTAACACATAGTATCCCAATTAATTTTGAAACATGCAAAAAATATTGCAGATAAATTTCTTTGGGAGTATTTACCTCTCCTCCGGAAGATCCTCCAGATGTACGGAATCTATTGTACGGATTGTTCGTCCTTCCCGTGATGAAATTATAAGTCTCGATGGAACAGCATAATTCTGGAGTATTGGAGACTAATATCGGTATAGCGCCAGCTTTGACGAGCTTTTCCACCGCTGCACCGTTCTCCATGGCTTTCATGCCGTCTCGTAGAGTGCATCCCACACTGAACCTCATACCTGAAAAATAGAAGTAATCGTTGTCAAACACTACATGATGCTCCACCGACATAAAATTGTATCACCGTTCAGGCGTTCTGTAATAACTGATTTATTCAAGCATATACATAAATTTAGAACTCTCTAACAGGTTTTTCGATCAGCGAAAGATGTACAGGCCTGATGTAAATTCCCGATTCGACCTTGCTGGATTCATTTCGATGGTATTCACAGCTTGTACAAGTAGTCGTCTTCTCTTCATCTTGTGGGTATTCCTGTTTACATTTTGCGGTCAAATTGAAACTTTAATGGGTCAGAAATCTTCAATCCTCTTAGTGCGATGTTGCTTGTTTTTCACTTTTCTCCCTCCCCGTTCTCCCACCTTTCTCCCCCCTTTCTTCCCCTCTTTCCTCCCCCCTTTCTCCCCTCTCCCTCTCTTCACCACCTCTTTTCTCTATTTTTTTTGAAATCACAGACGGAAAATATTGAAGGTGTGTAATTGAAAAGTTACGACAGCGAGTTTCAACTTGTCCACAGTTGATATTCCCCAGTTTGTGTTTCTTTACACGTTACCTCCATATGATTTGAGTAACCTAAGTACGAAAATTATGTTCTGACTTTCTTGATCGGGTTCCATTATGACACTTAGTTACTTACTTTTTCACCCGATGTAAATATCTCGGTTGTCAAAGTTGGCGTAGTGATAGCCTAAAGTTTGACAACCGAGATGTTAACATCGGGCGAAAAAGTAAGTAACTAAGCTTCAAGCTACGAAAAGACAAAAGCAAAAAAAATATGGATCCAGAAATTTGGCAACGTTATTCTCTCCTCTTTTAGTCCTTTAAACCTATGAAAATGAATCTACTCTTGGGAGGGATAGGTGCTCTGCCGAGAATCGATTATTCAACTCAGGTTTAAATAGAGAGAAAACAATTATGTCAATTTTCTGAATTCGGCGATGAAAAAGTAAGTTGTACTTTAACACTGAAGCCTAGAGATGGAGAGGATACAAGAAGTTTGGATCCCTCCTCCAGTACAATGTTCTCAAGAAATGATCACTTCTCGAAATATTCCAGGAATTTTATGATCCTCGGACTTAAATCAAGCTCATAAGGAGACAATGACGTATTCACAGAAAAAATAATTTTACTATAAAATCGCAATTTTAAGTAAGACTCTCACAATGACTACAAGCAAACTCTAGCCCTAAATTTATATTCGGTTGAGTTCGCACGCTATTCTGCCGTGACAGCGAAAGAGAGCAGTAAGTGCACGCTGGGATGAACCTCGAGACACATAAAAGCATGTGCTAATCATGGACTCATACAGAAATGCAATGCACTTACTGCTCTCTTCGCTGTCACGGCAGAATAATGGGCTCAGTAGTTTGACGAGGTGAACCGCACGATAGCTTAAGTATTTCACCAACACAACATGGTTTATTACATTTTTTTTGGATGAGAATGATCACGTACTACAGAATGTTGTTTTTATTTTGAAGATTGGCAAGATTTTCAGGACCGGAATTAAATTTTGGCTCTAGCCCATCGGGCTGAACTCAAAGCGGGTACTGTGAATTGCGTCACAGAAAAGGAAACACTGGTTCCTAAAACAAGTCAAAGGAGGTGGGAGGGGGGGGGGCGTATAAACGTTAGTTAACTGCCTGTATTAAATCTCATCGAGTAGCGAGTTTGTCTGACGACAAGTTTAGCGAGCATGGTCATTGCCGCTTTTTCGGCGATCCAAGGACAATTTTCACGGGCAATGAGCTGTTATTAATTACTCGCAACCTGTTAAGTTCGCTTTAACGGCTTTCGTCCAGCCGTTACGACCCGTAATTATCCACATGAAAGTGAACTCTTATGACCGTAACTGTTGTTACTGACCATGGATTCTGAAAGCATTTGTATCTGGTTCGATATCCCACGAGCGGAAGTTGACACTATACCCTGCGTTTTTCTGGCTCGTTTGGACCGCGTCAAGCCGAAAGGAACCAAGCCACATCTGCTATTGCCAACTTTAATTGGGCAGTTTAATTTTTTACGTGAAAACTGATGTGCGAATTTTTGAGCAAACGTCAGTAAATTTTGTGTATAGTACGAAGCAAATTACTTAAAATTTTCCAAGGCATCGGCTTAAACGTTCTCTCGTAAAAAATTAAATTGGCTCGTTAAATTTGACCATAGCCCACGTGGCTTGGTTCCTTTCTGCTAAACGCGGTCCATTTGTGGTAAATCTTGTTAGCAAATTAGAGACCAAGAGATTGCGATCTTTTTACTAATTGACGATGAAAGAATCAGTTGTGATGGGTAATCATAAAATAGAGTTTTGACAGTCAGTTAAGAATAAGTAATAGGAGAAAAAAATTCAAATAAATTATAGTTGTAATACAAAATAATTATATAAGCATATATTTGTACCTATGGAAAATATTACTGAGCATTATCATTGCCTCAGAAATATGATGAGATCTACAAAATCAAATTTTTTGCATTGGATACCAACTGAAGGATACTCCGATTAAATTAATTTTGGTGCCATTTAAAGACGTACGGTTGCATCATTTTAATCTAGCCGTTTCGCGCTCCGAGCATGTTGAATTAGAATTTTAAATAGCTTTTTCTCGAAACTGTATGTCTTAAACTAGTGAATTAAAACCCGCATAATTTAAGTTGAATTCGAAATTTTAAGGCCTTCTCTGTCCCAAAATCTTCGGAATATCTCTTTTATTCTCTTGTAACAATGACGCAGTTTTGAGTTGTTTTGGACTAAAGTGTTTTCCCTCGTAGATATGGTCACACATTTAGACAAGTCTTAATTATAGCAAAGTTTTTCGATCCGATTTCCTGCTATATTTGCTCATAGGGTGACACGTATCAAATTGAATAAGTAAATAAACATTTTTGGTTTCACACGTGTGTAGAATACGAAGTGTGCTTCATTAAAAAATAATATCTAAATAGATTCTTTGACCTGGTGGTTTTTTTGATCGCTAACTAGTATCACTTCTTATTAAACTGTTCTATATTTAACGTTAGGAGGAAATGGGGGAAAAAGAGACAAAGAAAAAAATCATAGTCTTAGGAGTGGTGCTCACTGCTCAGGAATTAATGTTAAGGAGAAAAAACTATATGAATCAGTGGCGAGACGTGAATGATGGATTATCGATGTTTCCCCATTTGAAGCTATGATAAAGAATCGATTATTAAGGTATGCGTTGCGAACACCCTGTTTATCGATCCTTATTTACTATACGTTTAAACGGCAGATCAAACAATACATCGCAAAGCACGCCATGCCACTGTTATAAACTTTTTTCTTAATTTTACCATGACGCATTTTTCCCCCTTTTACACATAGAAAAAAAGGCCCAAACATTTTTTTCCTCCTTCAAGATCATTCATGGTTTATTGCCCTAGTGTTTTGTTACGGTAAAATTTGTGTGGTTTTATGTGTACTGTGACCGAGTGAAGGAATTCATAATCGACCATCGATGCCATGTACAGCATGTGAAACAAATCTCACGTGTTCTCAGATATTTGCATGGGACATCTATCGGCCTAAGGTATACAAGCATCTTTCATTCAGACCCAATTTTTTATGAAAAATGTCGAGAGTGTAATACAGTAGGTAGGCACAATTCGCGGCCTCATAAAAATGATTCGGAGTATACCTATTCATTATTTCCAGCAAACGTCTATTGCTTCCTTTCCTGTCCGTCCGTGTTAATTTTTATAAAATTTCTTCAATTTTGATGAGAAGGAGTATCATGCTTGAGCCTTATTTTTGCCATAAAAACAATGAATAATCGTACTTAATCGCAAAAAGAGGCCAGTATTTCTGACTAACACACACGGAGGCACATATTTGTGTAGGGAAAGTAATGGCACATGTGTATTTCGTAAAATGAGCCAAAAATAGTGGCTCATTACTGCAGAATGTAGTCAAATGTAAACATGAGGCTGATGTACTCATTTCTCCCATCCCTCACACATTTGGTGTTTATAGAAAAACCTATGAATCGCTCTAGTCACTAAAAATCATAAGATTCCGAAAAATTAACGCACGTATGTAAACAGTTAATAAAACATTCATGATCAGAGCGCGAATTTTGGGCAAAATATTAGTCACCTGCCTCAAGTACTTACGTTATCAGTCAATGACCCAACGATTTCGGGTTCTCTCTAAGAATAAGATGTAATTTCTCATTCGACTGCTCGTTGATTAAATTAATTCTATTTACAGGCCCGCCACATCCCATCTCGGGCCCTGGTACCAGTTTTCTGGCCCGGGCCCCTAGCACAGAGGGGGGGTTCGGGGGGCCTCCCCCGGGAAATTTTTGAAATTTTAAATCTATTTGGACGCATTTTGAAGCTCTTATGATGGAGATTTTCCATCAATTTCTGCAGAATAATTACGGCTTTTTTTTTACTTTCAGCACCAAATACTTTCGAATTGTTGCATTCAAAACATCTATAAATTTTTTTTGAGGGGGGCAGATGATACTTTTCAATTCTAGGGGGAGCCGGGCCCCCTGGACTCCCCTTTTGTACGTCTATGGCAAGGGAGTTGAGCCATTGAAGTCGAGAATGCCCAGACAGGGGCCTCTTAGCATCCGACAACAGAAGAAAATGAAACGCAGTTACTAAAAATATCATTCTACATATACTCAAAATCTTGAAAATAGATAGAATCTCTAAAAAAGTAAGACAAATTTTATAGTGCCCTAGCGTGTATTTGAAACTTTATTCATCTTTTGCGGAATTTTTAGGGTCATTTTTTCACTTTTCCTTACGAGACAAGGATTACACATGAATTCGTAGGGTTTGTCACCTGCGTCACGGGCCCCTCCAGGGCCCGGGCCCCGGTACCGAGGACCCAGTATCCCCCCCCCCCCCCCCTTGTGGCGGGCCTGTGTATTTCTTGATTGCACTCCTTATCAGCTAGGATAAAAAATAAGAAAAGTTGCCATTTTTGTCAATATATTTGGCCGTACAAGCCTCTGAAACTCAAAAACTGGTGAAGCCGATCAAAATTTTTTGTGTTAGAGGATACGTCAGAAATCAACACACTGGAAAAAAAAAACACATTGGATCTAAAGTCCAGACTCTTGAAAACATTGACGAGAAAAAATACTCTTGATTCAATCGGATTTTTGCTTGAATCAAAACGAAATCCACTTAAATTAAGAGGCTTGGTTCTTGATTTAAGCTAGATTCTGATTGAATCAAGAGTACTTTTTCTTGTCGATGTTTTTAAGAGACTGGACTCTAGATCCAATGTTTTTTTTTTTTTCCAGTGCAGTTTAAAAACGCCATCAATTTGCTTCCTGGCGTTTTTGCCTCACGAAAAATGTGCAATTTGCCTCCCTTCTTTAAAGTTTAGAGCCCAGGATAAAAGAAGAGGAACGAGAGAGACGGAGACCTTTATAAAAATGCTTCACGACCCATGATTTGCGAAATCAAGCATTTTTTGCACTCTTGGGATATAAATAGATGACTCAAGTGCGAAAACATGTATCCTTATCTGCGAATTTGCAAACTTCCCGTCATACTTTATTCTTTCTTCAGAGAACTAGTCAACGTAATTTCTTGAAATTTGTTTTGATTCTTCTTTTCTACCAGCAGAATATTCTGTGAAAATTTCAAGCTAAAGTACCTACAATCCTACATATTTCAATTATAAGCTATGAGGTTTGCTTGGTTCTCTTCAAAAAGAATAATAATATAGGAGCAGAAATTTTGAAAAACGCACTGAAAAAAACTCCGGCCGTGGAAACCCTACTTACGAGCTGTATAGACATACCGTCCCCGTTCCGGGCTCAGAGGCCGAAAATTCCGAGCACAGAGGCCGGAAGTTC